>NW_010097713.1:1922-2305 GCF_000699245.1 Pterocles gutturalis | reverse complement strand
AGATGGGGGCAGCTCCTGGCGGGGGGATGTAGGACACTTGCAGGAGGAGGAAAGCCTAAAAAAAAAGGAAATATTTGTTATACGGGTGTCCAGAAACACTCTCCCGGGGCCTGAGCCTCAGTGCCCGGTGCCACCCACGATGCTCTGCCCAGGAGTGGGGGATGCAGCTGGAAAAGTGCCGGGAACCCGGGAAATGCCAGGAAAAAGGGGCAGAGCAGGGAGGGGTGTCCCAGGGATGCAGGACCCAGCCAGGCTGAGCCAGGGCCAGATGTGGCATCTGACGGGAAGGGACCTGCAGCTGGCAGGGACAGCGCTCAGACTGGTCCCAAACTGGGAGCTGCAGCTGGCAGGGACAGTGATCAAACTGGTCCCAAAATTGGAGC
>NW_010097713.1:0-1707 GCF_000699245.1 Pterocles gutturalis | reverse complement strand
TCAGACTGGTCCTAAACTGGGAGCTGCAGCTGGCAGGGACAGTGCTCAAACTGGTCCCAAACTGGGAGCTGCAGCTGGCAGGGACAGTGCTCAGACTGGTCCCAAACTGGGAGCTGCAGCTGGGAGGGACAGTGCTCAGACTGGTCCCAAACTGGGAGCTGCAGCTGGCAGGGACAGTGCTCAGACTGGTCTCCAGTTGGGAGGGATGTTGTTCATACTGGTCCCTGCTGGTACTCACCCCCGTGCTCTGCTTCTTGGTGTCCAGCAAGGGCAGGTTATAGGATCCTGCCAGGCTGGGGGAGGCGAGGACATCCCGCAGGGGCACCCGGGCTTCTCCCAAAAACCTGGGGGGAAGAGCAAGGGAGGGATCGGGAGGGGAAGGGGCCAAAGAACCGCAGCTGGTGCAAACCCACGGCGGGGGGGGACACCCACCAGCATCCCCATAGGATGGGAACCATGGGGTGACTCAGACTCAGCCCAGGTGAGCATCTCGGGGGACTTTGTCCCTTTTTGATGGAGGAAAAGCACCTAAAAGTGCTCACTGAGGAACCAGGAGCCATAAACCGAGGCACTTTTCCAACGGGGACGCGAGGGGTTGGGGGTTTCATGGAGGTGGGTGAGACCAGAGCTGGCAGCCGAGGCCAGTGTCTGTGCCACCATCAAACCCCTTCGTGATGTTCTAACAACACAATGGGATCATGGAGCAGATCCTCCAGGAAGACACGGAAACACACGGAGGGCAGGGGGGTGACGAGAGACGGCCAACGTGCCTTCACCAGGGGCAAAGTGTCCCTGAGTGATCTGGTGGCCTTCTGTGATGAGGGAAGAGTTATGGATGTCATCTACCCAGGGTTCTGTAAGGCCTTCGGTACAGTCCCCCACAGCGTTCATACCGCGAAACTGGAGAGCAATGGGTTTGATGGACGGAGAGATGGATGGAAGGATGGTTGGATGAATGGATGAAGGGATGGATGGACAGATGGATGGGAGGATGGATGGACAGATGGATGAGAGGAAGGATGGACAGACTGCCAGGTGGGTAAGGAACTGGCTGGATGGTCACATCCAAAGAGTTACACTCAACAGCTGAATGTCCAAGTGGAAACCAGCAACAAGTGCTGTTCCTCAAGGGTCCATACTGGGACGGACACTATTATTTAATAGTATTTAACTGTGGGGCCAGAGGAGGCCACGGAGATGGTCCGAGGCTGGAGCAGCTCCCGTGCGAGGACAGGCTGAGAGAGTTGGGGGTGTGCAGCCTGGAGAAGAGAAGGCTCCGGGGAGACCTTCTGCCAGACCTTCTGGGGGGTCTCCAGGAAAGATGGGGAGACCCTGGGCCAGGTTGCCCAGAGAAGCTGTGGATGCCCCATCCCTGGAGGGGTTCAAGGCCAGGCTGGCTGAGGCTTTGGGCAACCTGGGCTGGTGGGAGGTGTCCCTGCCCATGGCAGGGGGTGGCACTGGGTGGGCTGGAAGGTCCCTCCCAACCCAAACCGTTCTGGGATTTCAGGCGCAACAGCAGCCGGGCCAGGGCGTTAATTGCCTGTCATGGGTAATTGCCCCGTTAGTGCCCGTATAGATGGGCAGGATGGTGCTTTCTCCTGAGGGAAGGAAAGGCAAAAATCCACCATCACCCTCACGACAGAGGGTGTCCCTGCAGGTCACAGCCCATGCAGACAGAGGAAATCTCCTGTGCCGGGAGCCAGGACC
>NW_010097712.1:0-2868 GCF_000699245.1 Pterocles gutturalis | reverse complement strand
TTCGTGGTTTAGTAAAGGTGGAAGAAAATTATGACATTTTCAGGCAAATATCTCCTTAGGAACACTGGTTTGTAAAAGCCTGTTGCTGACCTTTTGTTAGATGACACTTTATTCTAGAGAAGTCATTACCTTAAATTAGACAACTAATAGCCTGTGATTTGCAAAGTATTCAAAGCACAAGCAAAGGAAAAGTCAATGGAAATAACAAAGGAAGCAGTAGCTGAAGTATTCCTGATGAAGCAATGAAGCAATGAGCTGTTGCATCAAAACAGTGGAAGAGAAACAGTCGTGAATGAAGCTGAATAGAAGAAAAGCAGCATGGGTAAATGGTAAAATCTGCATCAGCTAGGGACTGACAAAAAGCATTTTGATGAGCTCTGCGGAAAATGAAGACATTAGCACTTAAGGTCAGTTCATAGCCAAGTTTCAACACATTGTCGACTCAACTGTGGAGCTATGCATGCTGTAACACTATCAGCACCTTTGAAAAAGCTTTAGTAAGGTATTGGCTGGAAATCTTGACTTGCTGCTAAACTTGCTGAGGTGTTAAGAAGCTGTGCAACAAGGATTTTGGATAACTTTCAGAGAAAGCAGGAGGGTTGTGACTAAGATTGGTTCTCACTGATCTTAAATAGAAAGTGAGAAAAAAGAAGAGGTGATAATAATTGTTATAAAGGAAATACTTCTAGAAGAGTAATGACACAGGTCTGCCTGCTCTACTCTGATTCTTCATCTGCTCTAGGTGCCCTGTTAAGGACACTTGCATCAGTATGTGGCTTTGTGGTACTGTGACAATCTTGCTCTTTTGACATTGTGTTATGGAATTTATTTTTCAAAAAAGAAACTGTTGACTACTTATGTGGCAGGTTGTTGGGCAAATCACAGTTGTGGATAATTTTTTCGTTTTTTCGTCTTCAGATTTAAGAAAACATTTCCTGAGGATTGTACTTGACATGTGCAACCTGACAGGCAATACAGACTTTTCTCATGTGTGCGCTGTTTCGTCTTTTATGTAAGCCCTGAGCTGATTTTCAAGTAGGGTATAGCATACATTGTGTGTCCTAAACAAACAGATGATGACAAAGTTTTCCTCATACCAGGCAGTGGCTTAGTAAACATGGTCATCTATTCTTAATCAGGGCTGAGGAGGGATAGAAAATTTTGCAGTCTGATGACTATGTATGATCTTATCTCTGCTTGATTTTTTCCTCTTGGGAGGTAGATACCATTCTAATGTGAGTACAGCATTACAGTAGCTAACATTGTCTACCAAGGAAAGCTATTTTACGTCTGTCTGACATTATACTGATTCTTAGCCTGCAAGAATCAAGTAGGATTAAGTGTCCTGATTTTTCAAAGGCAATGAACAACATGTCTCTTGGTGACTTTATTCAGAGCTCCAGGTCCTTCTTGGAAATCAGGCTCTAATATGACGAACAGACTCACAAAGTACCTCCAATTCATTGTGCTTTCAAGAAGTGCAACTCATCAAGGAAAAATATGCATATAGCCTTCTCTTCATACCTTGAAACTGTCAGATTTAACTTTTTCTCATGCAGGAATCTTTCTGTTGTTGTTTTCTATAGCTGTAAATCTCTGGTTTCAGAAAAACAACTCCCTGCCATGCCAAAAATGATGCATTGCCCTCCTGTCATGGTATCCAGCCCTGTAACCTTCTTTTTCCTTTCTGCTCTGCTCTTCCTCCCTAATTGCCCTCCCATCCTGGGGTGAGACCCAGTAGGCTGTTTCTGTTCTTCTCCCTGTACTTCCAGTGCAGGTATGTATTTCCAGAACTGATATATCATTCCTCAGCCCCTGACTCTGCCTTACTCTGAATCTGCAGTTTTCTTGTTAGGACTGACAGTAATGACCTTCATGCATGGGCTAAAATTTTGCTCTTCATCTGCCTCAAGACGTTGACCTGTGTCTCCTCTTTGCCTGTAAAACTTAAAACCCAGTTTATATGCTAGGTATAGAAAGTATTTTCAGATCCTTTTGGCCTTTGTGCCTTGTAGCATAAATGACAGGAAAAATATAAAGGGAGAATCCTTGTTAAATTTTGACCTAATTTCAACTCTTTTAACTGATGGATTGACCTGTAATGAGGCTACCAGAGGCATCATGTACCTACCTCACACTTAGCAGTCTGATGCCCAAAAACTTTCATTGCTTCTGAATATTTGTAGAATTAAAGCTTAACCTTTGTGCCTTGTAGCATAAATGACAGGAAAAATATAAAGGGAGAATCCTTGTTAAATTTTGACCTAATTTCAACTCTTTTAACTGATGGATTGACCTGTAATGAGGCTACCAGAGGCATCATGTACCTACCTCACACTTAGCAGTCTGATGCCCAAAAACTTTCATTGCTTCTGAATATTTGTAGAATTAAAGCTTAATGTGCAATATCTACAGTAAATGGAAAGTTAAAGCAAGGCCTCCCAGCTAAACCAAAACCATCTGAAAATAATAAAATGTAACAATGGAAGAGACATATTCCAGTATAGAAATTATATCCTTTGAAACTGTGAGATGTTTTCTTTCCTGAGAAACAATGGGGTTTGTTTTTTTTTTTTAAACCCTGGATGACTGAAAGTTGCAGATCAGTGCCACAAAATAAAGTCTCAGATCGTACAGTTTAGAATCTACTCTTGAATTCATTAGGTAAAGTATCCCTTTGGCAATTTGACTGCTATATGCAAATGTGACAAATTAGGCACGTAGGTGAAAAGATGTCTCTTCATGTTACAGTTCAGGTGCATGATGTAAAGTTCTTTACTGAAAATAATTTAATTTAAATGTAATTATGTAAAAAATTCACTCTCTTTAAAATGTTGTCGAACAGGAATTAATGTTTCTGTTTTCAGT
>NW_010097711.1:73061-95193 GCF_000699245.1 Pterocles gutturalis | reverse complement strand
TAATAATAATAATAATAATAATAATATCCCACGCCAAACCCCCAAAGCTGCTTCCTCCGTTCTTCCAACTGTTGAATGTGTCCTCCTAAACTTTTTTTTCTCACTGCCCATTTGTCCAAGTAGGCTGACTTTAATTTTCTTCAAATCAGTACTGATGATACCACTACTGAAGCAAAGGAGAGATGTTCTCGGGTTTGTTAAAACTTTCTGAAGCACTGTTTCACTCCCGGAGCTGCTGTGATGCTCTCACCTGGGTACACTAATGCCTTCCTGTAAATTGTCAGTAAACTTTGTCATTCCCCAGTCAGGCACACACTGCGTGATGCAGGTGTTAGAGTTTTAGTCGGAGAGATTTTGCTTCTCTGGACCCTTGTTGGAGAATGAATTCAAAGTCCAGTGTTCATACTGGTAAGAGGTGCTTCTTGAGGCACATTGGAGAAAACTGTCTCAGCTTTTTATCTACTAGGGCTGGGATTCTCGCCCTGATTTGTTCTCTGTTAGTAACTGGTTAGGTCCTGACAATCTCTATAAGGAACCCCAATGCCACCCCCCCATGTACAAGGGCCCCCTTCCTCTCCCCACCTGCCTATGCAATCCCAGGAAGTGTTTCAGATAATTTTTTTTTTTCGTATGGATAGAAGAGAAAAGCAAAACTTGGACTGACCCCATATCATGCGGTTGAGGAACTCCCCGAAGTTGTAGAACAAGACGATGATGGCAAGGCTACCAGCAAAAAAGGCTGCTAGCCCAGCTGGGCTGAACAAAGCAAAGAGAGGATATACCCACTCTCCCGTTACGGAATAAATCCACAGGACCCTAGGCAAGGAGAGAAATGACCTTTGGTTAGGACCATTCAGTTAGAAGAACCACTTCATGATTTCTAACTCCTGAAGGGCCAAGTTATCAAAATAATCCCGATATAGAGAAAATTAGCTCAGCTGTCGATCCATCTCCTTGGCATTTGGGCTCTTTGCTGTGAAGCACACTTGAGCCACTGCAAAATTAGAGGGGTTTCAGCACGGGCTGAAATGCACACGATGTTCTGCTGTCACCCTGCTGGCACTGGCTATTAACAGCAATAAAATAACAGTAAAATGGCAAAATGCTCCAAAATAGGGATGTGCACTTGGCTATTATAAGTGAAGCTTAGCCAGATAAGCTCTCACATGTGTTTGCTCTTTACTTACAACAGCTTTTCACCCCCTATCCAGATCTCGAGGGCCTATGGAGACAAAGTGCTGCTTTTTACTGTCTCTATCCTGCTGCTGCTGCCTACTGTTTTGGGGAGTGGAAGGAAGTTTTCAGGAGCAGAGAGGACAAGGGGAATTCTCCAGCACCTTTCCTCTTCATGTAAGAGGAGGAACCAGGTGGGCAGGAAGGAAACATATAGCTGCTTTGTTCCAGAACCATTTGCAAAAATGGTTTGGAAAAGGGAAAGAAGGAAAAGGATGAATGTCTGCTCTATAGGGCCTCTTTTTTCTCTACTTAGACCCTCTCTTTCTGCCTTTTTCTTCTCTCAAAAGCCATCCTGCATTGGCTGTCAGTTCACTGATGTTATTTTCATTGTTTACAGCTTCTAAGAGTGGCTGGTAGCAAATGCCTGGACTCAAGAATATAAAAAATGGTCTTTATATATTACATACAGGTAAAAATACATATTTATTGGAAAAAAATTATATATATTTGTATTGAATATGTAAAGAATATAAAAAATAGGGCAGGCCTCCAGTGATTGTTATGAGGATGTGCCAGTCTAATGACAGGCAGCGCTTCCCTAAAAAGAACCTTTGAGTCCAAAGAGTCCTAAAAGGCTTAATTCTTGATTAAAAAAAAAAAAGCACATTTGAGGAGTTTGCCATACTTTCCACCTCCAGTGCTAACACGGGGAATGCAATCCCACTCTCGCTGAAGGCACCCAGCCTGCCACCTTACGCTGAGCATCACACCTCAAAGAGAAGTGACAAACAGGCTGCCCCACCAGCCTGGAAATGTGTCACCAAACCAAGGAACGGGAGAGCGCTAAGGAAAAAAAACAAAAAAGCAAACCACACATGTCTGAAAAGATGATTTCTCATTTCTCTAGTTAGAGTGGGAAGGGGTAGGGCATGAAAAAGGAGGGGGCTTACCTGGCTTGTGAAGAGAGATTGGCTAATCCCCACCTAAGGGGCAGAGTGGAGAAATGGAGGGGGCTGGGAGTGCAGCTGTTTGGGCTGAGCATGGAAGTGGTAAGTGTGGAGACTCATTTTCATGATTTAAGAAACAAACTGGGCTGTAAAACATATAAGTAATTAAAAAAAAAAAAAAGCCTGCACAAAAGGGCACAGAGAAGCTGAGGAGAAATACCAAAGTCTGGGTGCTAACAGGAGCCCATGCAAAAGTCAGCAAGTGTTCTTCACTGCGTAGGGCTACCGTTTTCTTAATTTGTCTTGAACGGTAAAACAGAGAGTGACAACTCTCTTTATTTTATAGAAAGAGGAACTAGATTATCCTGATGCAAATCAGCCAGCTGACATGCCCGATATGAAGCACTTCAGCCCGTATTTTTGAACCTAAACAAATGACAATGCAGGAGCACTGCAGTCCTTTCAGCTTTCTGACTTGGTGGGAGCTTTGTGTTGCCAGATTTTTATCTTGGTGTGTACCTCCAGATTCCTGAGCTTACTCATTTTGGTCACAGAATGGTTGACAGGTTTTGGTTTTAGTTTTTTGGGGTTGTTTTGGGTTTTTGGTGTTTTGTTTTGTTTTTGGTTTGGTTTTTTTCATTTGTTTTTTTTTTTGCTAAGGATTACACAAAATGCACCCCACAACTGGCAACTGCATATTGCTCATTTCTCATGGGTAGTCACCTGTTAAATATACATGCAGGATTCAGAAGCTTATTTTTCTGAAGATTTCATTTTACTAAATTTCAATTTTTACCAAGATTTTACGTTGGATATCAGTGAGTGAGTCAGAAGCAGACAATGCCCAGAATTGTGGGGAGGATAGACTCAGAATAACAGCCCTGGGGATAACCAAAGTTGCCAAACCGCTATAGGACAGGGGACAGCATATAGATACCAGACAGAGGTGATGTGCTGTCTCAGTACAGCTGGATGCAACTGGGGGATTCATCCTGTCCTCTCATGACCTCTCTATGAGGCAGATTAATGGGACCACTGTATTCACTAAAGGGGAAAAAAAAAAAAAAAAAGTATCTCTAGGGAATTATTAAATGGGAAGATCCATAAAGGAGAAAAAAGAACATACTGGCCATGTGCGAGCTCTGAGCTCTCTGAGACTGTGGTTAATTCAGAATTAAAAGGTTGTGAACTTAAAATGAGCATGCAGTGAAGGAAAAATATTTTGATTCCTAACAGAGGTAGAATATGGATATACTACAAGAAAGCCACCAATTTCTAGATTTAATTTGGTTTGGGTTTTTTTTCTATTTTAGTTTTGTACACAGAGTGAAATCTATATTCACTTGCAAAGGTAGTTTGAATTTTTCTCCAAAAACACATGCAAAACTGTGAAGATTAAGCTTTATTTTATACTAATCTATTATCAGTTGCTTCTTTTAAAGATTTAAAATGCTAGCTCTAAAATTTATATATTCTGCACTCTATTCAATGTGATGACTCCAGGAGTAAGGCATTACTTAACGCAACCAGGAGACGCAAGATCCGTCCTTGCGAGATTTAAGTAACATTTTTCTTAGCCCTGGTGTCCCACAACTGGAAGCCACCTTTCCTTTTTGAGCTCTACTGGTATTCAAAGCTACAGTGGAGCCCTGCTCAGAGGCAGGTACCTGGTGGAAGGAGTCACTGGCTGCTTGGTTTCTTGCTGCCTCGCAGGGACCTGTCAGTTCTCAGCCCATTGACACCGGGGAAGGGGGAGCACAGCAGTGACAGGGACAGTTCAAGGAGATGCTCTTTGGAAGGATTCTGTTGCTTGTGAAACAAGGTGCCCAAATGGGGCTATTGAATCACTGGGTTGCAGCACCGATAATAGAATGCGTACATGTGTTAAGATTTCAGTGCACAGGCTAAAAAATCTTTTTGTTAGTTGCAAGCTGTTGTCTCTGGTTGCAGGGAACCAAGACAAGGAGGGAAAAGGAGAGCAGATGGGAGGTGGTTCCTCATTGCCTCAGGAGGAGAGAAAGCAACAGCACTGAAATCCTAGTATCATTTGTCTGGTTATCAGGGTTCTGGGACACGGGACACGCGCTCTGAGGCACCACCTTCCACTCAGGACCCCGGTGGCACCATGCAACGTGAATTCAGAGAAGATACTGGGAACGCTCAGATGTGTTGAACCTCGTGTTGATCCTTATCCTCTGATGAGGATTCAGGTCCTGGCATGAGCCATGTCTCCTGTGGGGTGAAATTGCTCAGGTGGTGGGGGCTTTAGGAGAAAGCATGGCACATGTGACTGCAAAAGTCGCCTGGAGAGCTGTCTGGCCTCAAAGACGTAAAAACCAAATGCTGTCAGAAGGCAAGAAAAACAAGCCTGGCATTAAGCAACTGAGTGAACCAGAACATAGAAAAGGAATTTAGGAAGCTGTGGTCGTAATCCTACTAGGCTCTGGGCTGGATTAGGATAAATGGCACCTAACTTGGTTACACAACCTAGCAGTGAAGTCCATTGCTTCCACAGCCACCCTGATGGGTTTCAAGCCACAAGAGCGTTTCATCTGTGCAGTTTATTTTCTATTCCAGATTCTCTTTCGGTGGGCTGAAGGTACTCTGTAGCTGAGAGTAAGAACTGGTGGGTAGGAATGGGAAGGATGGATTCCCCCATAGTCTCAGTAACTTCTCAGAAAGCTTTGCACGAGGACAAGTCCCCTTCTTGCTGACTAGTCGTTCTGTATCCTCCCCCATAGGGCCTGGGTGTTTCCCAAGCTCTAGAAAGTGATATCACAGCATACCCTGAAACTATACAGACCCATTCCTGAGCTAAGTCTCAACATAAGGCATCCTCAGAGTGGTCTGGAGTGTTGGCAGCTGCCCATAATTAATGGAGTGGGCAGTGCCTCCTGACCCCAGCGCTGCAGCTGGGATGCAGTGGTCAGGAGCAGATGCAATGAGCAGGAGTGGATGCAAACCCAGCTCCAGGGGTGTGCGACACGCAGGAGATGGGTGGAGATGCGGGCCTGGTTAGATATAGTTTATCCTCTTAGGATCATCCTCCGACAGGTTGGAGATCAACTGTGGCTCTTTGCTGGAAATGTGGGTGGTGTCCACCAGGGGAGTGGGAGGTGGTAGTGGGGCAGATTATTCCTTGCTACCCACCAGTTTGCACCTATCTCTAAGTATAGTTTTCTGTCTCAAGTTTCTAAACCCAGCCATGTGTCCCGGTGTCCTGGTTTTGGCCAAAACCAGCACACCCTGACACATACCAACCTGAGTTTTACTCTCTTCTGCTCTGGTGACCCCCAGGCCTTTGAGATGTGGTGGTTTTGCAGTGAGCAAGACAGCAAGCAGAGATAAACCTCATGGTACTGGTGAAAGGAAGAACTCCGCTCGCCAGCAAGAACTCCAAGTACTCCAGAGTTTATGGCAATTTAGTTGCCTGACCTTAAGAGGCCTTAGAAAAGCAGGAGGTACCATGTGTGGTCTCAGGAGCTGCATCATGTTTGAAGAAACCTGCTCTGCCAGTGTCTGGAAATAGTTTTCATGGGTCTCAGCTGAAGTTTAAATGACATCTCCACAGAACAGACTGCTGTCTCCCGTGTGCCTGGGAGGGAACTTAACCCAAGTAAAGCATTTGGCCTCGTTTTACAAAGCAGATCACTTGAAGGAAATGTTTTAAAGTATGTAATTCTTACCAACTGATATAGAGAAAAGCAGCAAATCCTAATAGGATCAATCCCTTCTTCTTTGCTGGGTAACGGTGTGGCGTGGCAAAGATTTCCAGGACAGCAAATGGCAGTACAGCCGTGTGCTGAGGAGAAAAGAGAGCCAGTCACTGACCTGTCACAGGGCCTCGCCTTCGGTCATTGCTGATCACAAAGCTCAAGAGCCTGCCTGTGAGCAAAGGATCCTTTCACAATGCTGAATGCAATTGTATACAAATGCACATACCTTTTTTTTTTTTTTTTATAGTGAAGAAGTACCCCTGCAGTAACGAACACAGAAATTTTCTTGTTAGCGTGCTGTAAAAAGTACCAGAACAAAGTTCACCTTTTGAGTGGTCTGCATTACTTTATAATAGGTGAGCCTTCCTTTTACATTTTATAATGCAATAAATTTTTTGGTAATTCCTATTAGAGTACAGAAGTATTGAAGTCTGTTGTTACATGTGTCTGAGAATGACAAAAGTCTCCTTGAACTCATTAAGCAATTGCTGAATTATTGTTATATGTATTTTATTTGTTGTTATTTGTTATTTACTCCAGTGCAATTGTAGTGTGTTGTACTTCTCTCTGTAAACTGAAACACGTGGTGGTAACCATACAGAGGACTTCAGTTAGCTGTGATTCAAGATGACGAAGGAACTTCAAATAAGCTTAACCCAGAGTTAGTAAAGAGTTAGCTTGCTGGAGGAGCTTTTTTTCTTCTTCTCTCTCTTTTTTTTTTTTTTTCCCAAAGATTTTGAATTTTATTCAATAGCTTCAGTTTCAAGGGCTTTTATGATGATAGTGGTCTGAGATGGAGGATTTCCAGCACAGGGCAGGCAGCTTGCTGGCACTGAGTATTTTGTGGTGGGGAGCTGCCTCCAGGAGGGATGCTCTTTACCTTTGCACCAGCGGGGAGGTTGGGAGCACAGCAGAAGTTCTTTTGGGCTTGGATGTTAAATGGACAATGTGGGGCTCTTGGGATGTTAACACCTCATCTTGTTGGCTGATTTATTGCAACTTCAAAAAATAATTTGTTGGGGTGAAATTTCCTCACTGGAATTTTTATAATATTCCCTGTGCATGCAATTGGTAGTTTTCAGTTGCAATATGTAGGACAGAAAGCTTAAACAACTGGGGACCAACATAGCAAAAAACAGTCAATGAGGTGCAACAGCAGAAAACTACAGCAACAACTGTAGCTGACAAGTTGGTTAAATTCCTAATACTTAACCAAATAGTTTCACAGGTGGTTGGGGAGGGGAGAAGGAGGGGGATGGCAGCAGAGAAAGATAGACTGACTTAAAAAAAAAAGAACTAATTTTTTTTTTGTTTTTCCCTAAAGGCATGACCTGCTGGGTGTATGGAATAAAGTTTCCTCTTGTCCAAACTGGTTCTAGTACCTTCAGTGTAGGTATTTGTCAGAAGCTGTGCTGATTGTCTGATATGGTAGCATGGTGTCAAACTGTTATTGATGTGTATTTATAGTATGAGTTGCCACAAAGACACATTAAATTCTTTAAATGCACATCAAACTACACAGAGCATGCATGAAAAAAATTCTGTATCTATTTGTTTAAGAGGCAGACATCCATTTTTCTATGCTGCTGCCAAGTGACAGCTCACTGCGTGTCCCCCTTCAGCTCCCCCCATCCACAGCGCAAGGAGCTGCTATTTGTACCTGGCTGTCCTACTACCAAAATAACCATTCCATCTCAGTTATGTTTATTCAGAGAAAAGAGATAGAAAAGATTTATTTGATGTTCCAGTTTCTCTCACTTTTTGGCACTGAGATTTTTCTCTGCTCTGTTTCTCAGAGAGGTTCTTCAGCTCTACAACCTGTTTGGTTGATAGCAGAGGTCCAGTTGTATCAGTACAAGTGATTTCTGGATTAATTTAACCAGACAGCGCACACAGGTTCCATATGTAATCCCTGTAACTGTCTTTTAGTCAGAAATCTATCTGTTAAGCTGCTTTTAGGATGCTTTAAAAAAAATTTATTTTTCATAGGTGTTCAATAGTTTGTCTTCGAATAACACCAAAATGCCCACGCAAGACAGGAATGACGGAAAACTTGTACTTTGTCCTCCCTGTTAGGCTTTAGCCTTTTGCAGGGGATTTGTCCATTATGTGAAGTGGATATAAGTCCTGGTTTTCATCTGACATCCAATAGGCTGCAAAAATTCCTTTGGGATACATGAAATGCCCTTGCTAGTCATTTAATTAATTTAAACACTTTTAACAACGATAAGCTGGTTGTTCCAGCTGTATTATAGCTGTCCTAAGAGGGATTGGGTAGAAGCGGCTGGGTGGAATAATCCTGTGTTGAAGTGAACAGTTTTTAGGTGGGGGTTATTTTATATACTTATTTCCTTAGTTTGGGGCTTTTTGTTCTCAAAAGGGAATGCCAAATAACTACAAGTCAGCAGTGTGATGCTGCTTTAATAGAAAAAGAATGTGGCGTTCTGGGATGGTATTAACAGGAATGTCGTGTGTAAGAAAGACCTGGGAAGTGATTATGCTGCTCCACTTGAATTGCTGAAGTTTTGGCTGATGCTCCCTCCCTGATTTGGGGCACCCCATTTTGACAGGTGTGGATAATTTGGGGCATGTCCAGAAAAGGCCAGCACAAACAGCAAGAAAGTACAAACAGGAAAGCAGTCCAAAGACAGGTGTAGAAACTGAGACTGAATGCATTGTTGTGTCTAGAGAGAAAAGGAAAATGAGAGCGGTTTCAAAGGCTTGAGAGGCTGATACAGGGATGACTGCAATGGGCGACTTCTCCATGTCCATTGCCGGTAGGACCAAGGGCGATTGTCTCAGTTTTCCTCAAGAGAAATGTAGGTTGACGCTGAAGCAGAGGATGAAGACATGGAGAAATGGGGGCTCTCCTCTTCCAACGGGAGCAAGGACCACCACCATCTCCACTCACTTATCCAACTTCTTCTGTTTCTCAGTTCATATATCTTTGCCCTGCCGTACAGGACCTGAATCCCGCAGGAAAGGGAGAAGAGGAGAGAAAAGCAGAGCTTTGCACCGTATTAACAATTCCTCATTTGCCGCACAGGAGTGAGTGACACCACACTGGATGAGGCTGGAGGCACCCTGCGCACCAACAACGTGGGGACAGCATGGTATTGTCACAGGGAGCAAAAACCTGGGGGGTGGCGAGGGGGAGCCCGCTACTCTAACACATACATTGGCACTGTAGATGAGTAGCAAACCAGTAGTGGTCTCAAAAGACAGTTTGGAGGTCATCTTTTTATTCTGTGTTGATTTAGAAAATACTTATTTGCTAAACTAGTCATTTTTGGCGGGCTCCTCCACTTATGGAGGAGTTAGAGAAAATAATCAGGGGTCCATAAATCAAAAGAAGTCTGTAAGTCACTGGCAAAGCTGGAAAATTTGGCTGCTTTAGGAAATAGCCAAGAGTTTAGTGGAAGGCATAGGTTCACATTTCTGCTCTGCCTGATTTGCAGGGGCTTGAAGCCAAGCTTCCCACTGCCTGGAAGAGTGCTTCCACCTCCAAGAGCAGTGAAAGCATTCAGGAGTGGGGCTGTCTGCCTCCAGGTTTGTGAACAGGTTCTTAAAGGTCTTGGATCTATTCTTATTTGGAAAAAGGGAAAAAAAGGGCGGGGGGGGGAAGGAATTTGTTGTGGTATAGGAAAGCTGCTTTCTTCCCAAGTCCAATGGTGACACTGACACTGGCATGTGACTTATGTGTGCTGTGTCTTCTGTACAAATAAGTGTATCTTCTAAAAAATATTTTGCCATATATTAAACCAATGTTATTTATGGATAGATTAGCTTATCGCTAGTTAGAGAGAATCACTGTATGTGTTAACTAGACATGCGTTTTGTAGGGCCATTGAAACTTGCCATGGAAATGCCTTCTTGAGACACATTTCTACAATTGTTCTCAGCTACTTCATGCACCCCAAGGTTGAAAATTATTTGGTTTAGCTTTATTTTTTTGTGGATATAAAGCTGCTTCATTTTTTTTTTTTTTTACCCACTTCCTTCTGATGTACACACACACCCCAGGCCCAATAAACAGGGGGGAAAATCTTCCCTTGCACGTCTGCTATCCCAGAGTCTACTGGTCACTTTACACATTTCTGCCGAGCCCAGTTTATCCATTAACAGTAAAATCTCGGTGGAATTTCTGCCTAATAACCGAACATATTTACGAGAGTGGATGCGTATTTATACAGCAGACACCGGAGGAATGCGTGGCTGGCTGCAGGGTGCAAAGCCTGCCCTTTCCCTGTGACATGCAGTTGGCTTTACAAATTATTTTCCTCTCACAGCTGATAGACGTTGACTTTGGCAGCATCGTTAGTGATAGACCATATATCACGGTTAAGTGTATCTACTGAAAGGCTTTAAAGACTTCTTGTATCCTTCTCAATAAAAAAAGATGTATTTTCTCATTTGAGTTATTTTTACCGTAGGTCTCTAGTGCATGGTCATTAAATATACTTTCAATCCTATTTAGCTGCACTTTATATCCTTAAACTGACTTATGTCTGAAGAGCGCAGTATTTGGATGGGGCTAAAACAAAATATAAATTTTGCCTCTTGCTTTAAAGAAAACTTAATAATTAAGCTCAGATTGACACAGATCAAAACATTGGCAAAAATTGCTGGAAACAGTGACTCATTTTTTATTTCAATTAACAGCTTCTCAGTTTCACATATAAACAGTGAAACTGTCAAAAATAATTACCACAGAGGGAGAAAAAAACTATTTCACTCCAAGGTAAGGAAAACAGGCTAAAACAATAGCTGTGTGCACTGATCAGAGTAGCAATGAACCAAACTGAATCACAGAGATTTTCTTCTCTTGGCAGGAATCCTGTTAGTACCTATATTTATATTCTTTGAAATATTATTATATTTGCTTAATAACCTCCAATTGTTGAGAAAAGCCTCTAAATTTTGTAAGGACAGAAGTATTTTAAATGCCTTTTAAAAATCTATTTGTACAGTGGAAAGATAAATGTTATGAGACTTTCAAAATTATCAGAAACATTTTGTTAACTAATTACACATATAATCTGAATTCTGATTCCAGACACTTAATTTAAAAATCCTCTGTGGCCCTTTTTGTCACTTATGATTTTTAACTTGGGTTTGGTTTCTTTGCTTTTTTCCTGACACACTGGGGTGAATCTGAACTGGTTATAAAATTGCAAAATTTGTTTTTGTTGCTCTTAAACTCTGGCATATGAATACAGGGAGAGGAAAGTTTCTTAAACATATGCTGGACTTTATCTGAAATATTGGCATGTTAACTCATCTCCTGTGGAGAAGAATGAAATTATAACGCTCGCCTGCTTCTTTATTTTTTGTTTCCTACCGTATGTTGTATGTTTCCCAGGATACGTTTCAGGTTCATGAGTTTAAACTGAGATAAATAGTCCTCTCTGGATATTATTTCCACTGTTTGGTAAGACCATATGGAATTTTTACTTCCCGTCTTTTGAGTCATTTGTGTATTTATTCGATGGTATATCCTGGTTTTGCTGTTGAGCATGTAAGCAAAAGCAAGTTTCCTGGGGCTGAGAAGACAGGGTTGGGTAGAGTTTGTGTTCAGCTGCAGGCTCCAGCCTAGGCTGAGTTTTAAACCCATGAATAATCTCCCCAGAGCTGCTGAGATCACTCGTACACCTCACGCATGTGTCGCAGTTTGACTCGGTTTGACCCTGTTTGACTCCAGAGTGAAGGAAATGATGCCTGGGTTGACCATAGCTGTTTGTTTCTAATTCATCTGCATTTACATATTCTCCGTGTCTGCTTTCCATTAACATGGAAGGCTATAGTGGGGAATTTTTCACAAACAGTTACCACTGGCCAAACTAAACTCCACTGGGCACAGTTGGACACCATCAAGTGCTTTTGAAAAACTGCCCGTGTTTCTCCTTCCAGACAAATTCCCTGCAGAGCTTGTGTGCTGACAACCTCTCGTGGCTGATACTCATGCTTCTCTCTTCTCCGTCAGTATGTTACTGCAAAGAAAAAGTAAAAACTCACTTTGGGGCTGTCTTATGAGTCTCACGAAGCCAGTATTCGTTGGTTGACCCTTGAGGTGTTTACTCAGTTATTCAGCTCTTTGTTGGGAAATGTCCTCTTGTCTATGGAAATTTTCCTGGGTTGGATGCTTTCAAAAGCAATCACAGCCTGTGTTATCTGAGCATAATAAAACTAAATGGCTTCCTGTCACCATAACCTCTATTTAGTTTTATACTCCTCGTAATTTTCTGAATCTCTATATGCTCTCTCCTTTCTTGGCTTCATTTTGGAACAAATTCCCTCTTTTGGTTTATTTTGCTATGACACAGTCTTCATTCAAATGCCTCCTTTAAAATTTTTCCTTTGCAATCTGTCCTTATACATTTTTCTTCCTCTATTTTTTAGGGGGGGAGGGTCTTAAGTATTATCGTTCATTTTATTTCTTTAACTAGTACATTGCCTTGATTAAAATATTGAGTTAAAGAAATAATTTCCACTCAGAGTTCCTATCTGTCTATTCTATTCCCAGCCATCAGTGCATTTTCAGGGAACCACAGGTTTACATTGTCCCTGCTCACTGCAGGGGGAGTGGACTAGATGACCTCCATGGTCCTTTCCAACTCAAACTATTCTATGATTCTATGATTCTATATTATGGATGGAGCGTGAGGCACAAGAGCCCTGTTACCGAGCAGGTGTGGAGACGAATCAGTCAGGAGGCGATTGCTCCATTTAACTCCAGCAGCACTCCTCTCTGAACCGTCAGCTGCTTTCTGCTTCTGCCCTTTCCAGATCTGACCATGTTCATCTAAAAAGCAGTGGTTTTGTTTGTTTGTTTGTTTTGTTCTGCTTTTCCTGAGACGTGTAGGTAGTTTGGGAGCATTATTGTGAAAAATGGATGAAAGAGCAGACCAGTGGTATGATCAAAGGTAAAAGAGCTTCAGAGATACTGTTTCCTGCATGCACACATGCCTTTTTGGAAATAAGGCTCTGGCTGAATATCCTATTGCTTACCAGCAAATGTTTTGTCTCTGTGTCAATGCCAAGATTTTAATTGCATTTCTCCCTGACATTAGATATGTAATCTAAGAAACTGATGTTGCACTGCAGCTGGAAGCTGACATGAGACTGAAGTGACACATCCTTCAGTCTGGAATATTTGTCTCCAGCTGTTCTTTTGCGGGGTGGGTGACGGAGACTGCACCTGTGCACGCTGGGGTAGCAGCAGCCAGGGAAGATTCTCTGCCATAACATTTATCCATGAAACACATCTTTTCTCCCTGAGGAGATAGGCTTATGTCAACAGAAATGGAAAGTTAAAAAAAAAAACAAAAACCAAAACGTAGTGCTGGGAAAAGCTAAGCATCTTTGCTCTTAAATGTGTGGGGTGATTAATTTCATGTGCCATATCCCTCACACACACATTCTTCTTCTTTGCCAAAAGCTGAATATAATTGGAAGCCTATGAATGTCCATAGTTGCCAGACAGCTTAAAATTGAGACACTGTGAAATGCAAGCAAAAGGAAAGGTTTCTCTCTCATGTAAATATGCAAGAATTATTAAGCATTAAACACCAATTGCAAGGAGAATCGCTTGACATGGTCAAAGATACAATCCTTCACATAGGTGCCCTCACGTAGGAGTAAGAGTAATTTGTGCTCATATAACTTATTTTATTTTCCAGTTGGAAATCAAGCATAGTGATAAAAAATAACATTTCTGTTGATATAGTCATGTCCATGCTAGGAAAGGTAATGGTGCAGCTAGGAGGGTGTAACACAAGCAGCTTGTAAATATCAACAACCTCAATTATGAAAGGGTCATGGCAAGTGTAGCTGTTTTTTTTACTGTCAGGGTCTCATGGCTTGCTTTCAAGGAATATTACTTGTGTGCACCCAGGCTGTTCTTTCACTCCCTTGTATTTTTTCCTTTTGCATTCAGATACTGCTCAGCTTCTCTTCATCGGGGCAAAGTGCGGAGGAGCTTGAGAGGCTCAGGCCATGCGGGGTCTGTTGTCATCTTTGCTGAAAGTCTGCCAGGTAAGGGATTTTTCTTCTGTGCCTCAATTTACACCTCTCCTTTATTCTTCTTTAGTTTACACTATCTTCAGAACCTGCACATTTCATAACTGTGTGTCAGTAAAGTGCCTAGGACACTGATTTTTGTCAAGGTCTAGGGTAACGTGGCTACAGAATAAATTAGGGAAGGAGATGCCTAAACTAAACTTGATCCAGCCTAGAAATAAAGAAAACTGTGCTTTTTACAAGAAAATTTGCATTTTACAAGAATTGTGCCTGACAGACTGAGAATACAAACTTCCTTTACAAAAAAACAATGGTACTCTTACCATTTTTGTGAAGGCATCAGGTCATTGTTGATGTGTATCTTTTCTTTGGTTATAGATTCAAATGTTTTTGAGCAATCTCTTCTGACCCATCATTGCCCCTTTTTGTTTAGCATTCAATTCTGCCAGCCCCTTCAAAATGTAGTATTCCCCTATACTGCCATTAAGTAGAATAATACATGCATATGATTTAATCCAAGCTGTCTCCAGCAGTTAGTCGCCTTCTGGAGAGTATCCAGATGTTGCTGGAAAAGAGATGACTGGGAAAGAAGTAAACAATTTCACTTGATAAATGGGCCAGCGTATCTTTTGACTCAGCCATCTCCCATTTCGAAAATCTTGTTCAAATAAAATAATTGTGCTTGAGACATAAGTAGGTTTGTTTTTTTCTTTTTCACCCATGAAGCTCAAAGCTTTGTATAAAGATGGTAAAACACAATTATCCCAGACAAACAGAAGTGGAAACTGAGGCACAGCCCTTGGGTTAAGCTCAGTAGAAAGGCAAAGAGAGAAACCCAGGTAGTCTGGAGTATTTGGCCTCCTTCAAATATTCTCAAGATTCCTTTCTGCATTAGCCATCCTTTCTGCAAAACAGAAAATGTTTCTGCTCAGGGTGCAAAAACATGCCTAAAAATGTAATGTTCTCTGTACGGCTCTGGGTTACCAGGTGGGCAACGACACTTTCCCACTGTAAGAGCAGTAAATGTGAGAAAAATAAATGGCTAGTTCATTTTTGCAAGGAAGGTGCTGCAGCATCACTGTGAACTCAGGGAGTTTGGTATTCCTGAAGTGTTTTTGCATGATTATTTTTTTAGGTTCGCTCTTCAGTTACATAACAACATATGTTTTCCCTATTTACAACGTTAAAATAGACTGAGAGCAAAAAAAAATACTCCCACTGCAAATGATATGGCACTGACATCTACCACTGATACACCGACGTCTTTTTCCACCAAAGCCAGCTAGATGCTGCCTCAATCTGCCGTGAAATGTCTGTAATTTCAGAGCCATAAAGTATAGCAATGCGCAAGGCAATGAACCCGAAGGAAAAGCGTCTGCTTGGCAGTCAGAACTTGGAGATTGTCCCTTAAAGTGTTGGTAGCTCCCTAGTGTTCCCAGCAGATATTTTGGGTTGGAAGAAGGAAATGCCTCAGCTAAGCCTGAAGGCACCTGTTGGAAGGTGTCCCAAAACGTGGGGACTGTCACTAGCAGGGATTAGTCTATGGTGGTGGCAGATGTTTTAACGCTCGATAGCGACTGGAAGGAAAATTTCCCACCCAGGAACTGTCAAATGCAAGATGTCTGCAGTGTATTAAGAGCTTTAGAAAGAAAATACTAGGTTGTGATAGAAGTTTGCTTTGTGTGAAGTTTCTCTCTTGTCAAAATAATTTTGTGGAAGAATTGTTTTCCTTTTTTAACACCTGTTTTTGACATTTCTGAAATGGAAAAGCTTTTTGTTGTTGTCAGAGTGACTCTGTTACAAAATTTAGATGTAGGTAGGGTAAGAAAGGAGTTATAACAAATACGTTTGACGGATTCCTGCAAAGAGCTCTTGCACACAAAATAAAAATGTACATTCTAGCACCTCTCAGCCTTCCCATGTCATAAACAAATGTGGAAATGGAAAGGGCAAATTCTCAGCTGTGCACCGGGATTAAAACAAGCAGCAAAGCTCAGCTCCACCCTGTGCCCTCCCCTTCCCCAGCACCTCCACTGCCGTCACGATTTTAAACTTCAACCAGCCACCCATACCAAAACCCTGGACCTGAAACAAGTGTGATGCTGAGGACAGAAGGAATCTTTCTTTTTGGTAGACGATGCTTTTGAGAGAGAGTGGTGCCCATTTGTGGCCGTACAGAGGTTTGGACTGCCGCGTAAGGGTCCTGGTGGAGATGGGTTGGTGGCAGAGAGCAGGTGATAAGGTTAAAGTGCACGATGGCTGCAGTATATCACTTGGATGGCAGCGATGCGGACGTGCCTGTGTGTGTTTGGATACCCGGCACACGTATCTGGATGCACAGATCTAAATCAAAACCTGTAGCAAATGTCTCAGCCAGAAGCCCCAAAGCTTCCTGCATTTGCCTTCAACACACGTCAGGAGCTGCTGCAGTGGGTTGCAAAGCATCGTACGTAAGAAATGAAGTCTGGAGAGAAACGAGCGTTCTGTGTGATTATTTCATCCTTTCTGGCTTCTCTGATTCAGCCTAGCGCTGAGCCTCTCCCTTCTCTCCCCCTTCCCATTAGCCCCACGAGGCCTCCCTGACCTTCCAGTCCACCCACGGTTTCCATGTTACTGTCAGCCTCCTTACACTTGACTGATGAGAAATATGTGATTATTCAACACATCATAAAAACAGCCAGAGCAAATGAAGGAGAAATCTGGAAAGTATTTATAGAAAATCTGTAAACAATCATTGCAATTCAGCTATTCAAAGCTGTGCACACATTAGCTTATTAGCTGCTGAGCTGTCAGATGTTCTTTGGTTCTTTCACCTTTTTAAAAAAAAAAATTAAGAACTGCATTGTTATAGTCCCAGCCATTTTGTATTTTATAGACTCCTGTTTGCAGAAACAGTTTTATTTTTTGAGCTACAGTAACAGAGAAGAGATTATTCTTTTTTTCCCCTGTGACTACACATCATGTCACTGACTTCAGAGGTTTCACAAGCACCAATTCACTGACAGTCCCTGTGTGCTAAAAGGCTTCTCGAGGCGACTTCAAGCACATGCATCTGTTTGCTGTGCGCAGCTCAACGTCAGATTCGGATAAGTAGGAAGGAGGAGGTGAGAAAGAAGAAGCCACGAAACCCTTCTGGAAAGCGACACAATGCAACGGTGGGATGCGCACTGCAAAGCCTCTTTTCTCTGCGAGAGGCAGGGGCGTTTCTTACTCACCATAGCGTGATTTAACCAGCATGGGATGACTCCATCAAGGCTTTTAGGGTAAACCAGCTCTCGATTGTAGGTATATAGTGTCCAAAAGGATATAGACACAAACTGGAACCAAAATACAAAATGAAAGAAATGTCAAAATGAAAGACAAACATAATGGATAGGATTTGGCTAGCGCTTTCATCTCTGAGAAGGCAAAACTTCTCCTACATGAAAAATGGTGACATTGCCGCATAAACTCACGTATCTCACGTTGCAACATAAAGAAAGGAATTTACTCTGAGGTGCAGTGTTCTGTGTTGATACTGCGTGAAAAACCTCCTTTATAAACTGCTGATGCTGACATTATCTATGGAATTCTAGATTAGCTTTAAACTTTTTTCTTTTTTTTTCTTTTTTTTTCCCCTTTGCAGATGAGATCTTTTGATGGTCCAGAAGGGATGAATCCTTGAGCAATTGACTGTCAAGCCACAGCATTTGTTCTATTCAGTAACAAAGTAAAAACAGATCTTGGTAAAATAGTTCCCATAAAACTTACCTTTATCTTCACAATCCATAAGCCTAATTCCTAAACTGCAGGTGCAAGCTGCACGGTGGGCACCCATTTTTTTCCCAACTGAGGAGTATTTACAGTGGGAGAACTTCACTGGAGGAAACGAACCCTGGTATCTGTTAGTGATACCTGGAAACTGATTTGCCCTTTTTTTTTTGGCCTGGCTTTGTATTTGAGCTCACTTTGTGCTTGGGGTTGGAAACTGGGGGTGTCAGGTGCTGGAAGGGACTGCTCTGTGCCTCTGCCCGGCGGGCACAGTGAGGATGCCTGGGGGGAATACGACAGCAGCATGGTGAACACTGCTGTGCAGGGAAGATAAATCAGCCAGGCTCTCTGTCTCCATCCCTGGCAGGACTGTTTTAGTGAGCCAGCTGGCTGAGCTGCTTGTGGACCAGATTTAAGCAGCGCTTCTCAGCCCTTTGAGAGTCAGAGGTGGCTGCAGGCTTCACTCAGAGCACCACCTCCACGTAGAAGTAACCCATCAGTTCCCATCCAACCCCCAGCACCAGATAAAGAGCATTGTCCGGGAGGGAGAAGGTGATCCATGGCGAATCTGATGTAGGCTGTGGCTGTATTTATTGTCCTGTGAATCTGTTTCTCTCCAGTGCTTATCTAAAGCCACACTGGAGTCAGAAAAGGAGATGTGAGATTTTGCTGTCTCTTAGGTACCTTCTTATGTCCTACTGGCCCATGCTGCCC
Organism: Pterocles gutturalis; assembly: GCF_000699245.1. Taxonomy (NCBI): domain Eukaryota; kingdom Metazoa; phylum Chordata; class Aves; order Pterocliformes; family Pteroclidae; genus Pterocles; species Pterocles gutturalis. Next base: position 76,871 of record NW_010097711.1, on the reverse strand, counting down.
TTTAAAGAAATGCCCTAAGTCAATAAATCCACAGCTATTTGGACCAGTAGATTAACAGAGAGGTTACACCTCATTCACCCTTTGGGGTCAATCTGTGTTCACTAGGGGACAGCAGCCCTAAAGTTTGTGCAAGAGGCTTTGCATTCAACCAGGACATGCTCAGCACCATTTCTTCTTCTAAACGGTCCAAATCCATTTTCAAATAGGTAAAAGAAAGCCTACGGTTCTTTTCGATTTTATAGCCCTGCATGGTATGTTATACACCCCAAATAATTTATGCAAACATTATTTTTACACACAGAGGTTACTTACTGTGGACACGGGGAAAGCCAGGACACCGAAAATAAGGTCTCTGCTGGAAATTACGCACTTAGCACATCGCAGTTCCTTAATTAGTCTCAACACATCAGCCAGGAAGGACACCCCATAGAAGAGAGCCTGCAAAACCTAAAGTAATTACACCTAATGAGGGAAACTCATCCAGCTTTCATTAGCACGATCCTCAATGAACTCTGTTCTCGCTCTTCAGGGAGCTGTTTTGTTTGGGAGCTGCCAGCCTGCAGTGAGGGAAATAGCTGTGGGCTAAATCTTTTTTTTACTAACTGAAACTGATTAAATAAAGTTGCTCGGGAGATAACTCTTTAACAGTATCTCCTTTAATAGACTAAACAGAGATGTGTGATGTGATTCAGGTGGGAGAGGTGGAAGGATGTGCTGAAAGCCAGCTCCTTCACACTCCCCATGTTAACTGCTATGTTCAACGTACCTGAGCAGAAGCAAGAAAGAATAAATTGTGCCAGGAAACAATTGCTAGAGGGCTTCTCCCACCATTTAGCCAACACAGGGCCTTCTTTCCGGGGTCTCAGGGTGCTGCTGATCTCAGTGTCAAGCAGCTCAAAGTGCTCTAACATGAGAATGAGGTGCAGAAGTTATCAAAACCAGAACCTCTTTTGCTGAGCTCAGAGGGATTCAGGAAAGGATCTCAAGTGCTTAGAAGCAGAGATACAGACTTCATTAAATAAAACTGAATAAGTTAAACTATTTATAACTAACAAATTTTGGAGGGGGTTGTGTTTTGTTTAGTTTTTTTTTTTTTTCTTTAAATCATTTACAAGTAATGAGGGTGGTGGTCATTGGGGAGAGTGCTAGGAGGATTTGGTAAAGAATTAAGTAAGTGCACAGTGACAAAACAGAATCCTACAAATTGTGTATGAAATTGTCACAATATTGTGGTTTAAGCCAATATTGCTTTTCTGATTTGTTCATTTTCTCTCCTGACACTACACAGCGGATCAAGCTGAACCGGATTCATCAGATGCACGAAGGCAAAGCCTTGCAGAAAAATACTTCTCCTGCTGCCTTGGATTCAGCACTGAGTCTAGTTCGGGTCTGTTAACTCACGGGGCAGCCTCTTTTTCAGGCTAGGGTGTCCCAGAGTGATGTGATACGGGAAATGCAGCCTACTGCGAACGCTGGACCAGCTAGCAATGCTTACATGGAAAGAGGCTGTGTTACAGCTTTCAGTATGAGATCTCTTTTGCCATGATCTTACTCTGAATCAGATATTTATTTAGAGCAAAGTGTCTGAAGTTACAGCCAGCTACTTCATCAGTTTCTGAAGGAGCTGATGGGTGGTGCTTGGGAGGGGACAGAATTAGTGCAGTGCTTTTCCATCAGAAATTCCAGTACTATCAAAATAGCTGAGGGGAGGAGGGGACTTAGGATTTCACCATGCCCATCGTCAAATAAGGGTTTCTGCAAGCTTTAGTTTGCAGAGGCTGATTCTTCCCCAGGGAGCAAAATTACCATAGTTTGCATGACCAAAGTATCCTTGTAGTTATCCATAACCATCACCACCCATTTTGCAGCTTTGTAGCAAAGGGGAAAGATGCATCCTTCCTTCTCTATCCTTTCTGCAGTCCAGATGATCATCCCAGTAGCCTGCAGCCAGGTGCCACTGGTGGAGTGTCCCCACTCCCTGCGCAGACCCTGGCCCAGGGTCACCCAGGACGAGGTATCAGAGGTCGTGCACCACCCAGCTCAGCTGCAAAGCCCCATGTTTCCCCTTAAGAGCATGGGCTGAACAGCCACATTTTTACATAAGAAAACCCCAAGCAGCTTCATCAGAACCCACATATGGTTTTGTTCAATTCTGAGGCACCCAAACCAGCTCTTTTAAATGTGGTTTTCTCTCTGTGTCCCTCCTCATTATCACAATTAGCCTCTGTGACTCCAGGCACAATTTCAGTCAGTAGGGATTCAGCCCTCCACGTCACGGGTCCAATTCAGAAAAGTCCACACTGGGGCTCAGCGTACTTAGACCCAAGCACGTGCTCAACCCAAACGTCAGCCCAAGTCCTTGGCCTCACCAGGACACCAAAACCAAGTGGTGGAAGAGCTAAGAAAAGCCTGGTAATAAACAGCAGCTCTTGTTACACCCTGTAGCGTCAGCAGTAACTTTCTGTAAAAAGCATGAAAAATGAACATGAGGGTGGTGACAGCCTGGTGACACATGGTGACTAATTGCCAATAAAGCAATTAGGGAGAGGCCTGGTTCCCAGAGGATGGGGCTATTATTATCTTGTTCATGGTCAGCCTTACATTAATCATGGGACAAGGATAGGCTGCTCCTTCCACCCCCCTTCAAAATTAACTAAAGCAAACATTTCTGAAAAGAAACAGTCCCAAACCAGCCAGATTCTCAGCCTGGTAAATGTTCTGTCATATGCAGGGGAGGACAATGTTATCTTCTGTATGGAAAATGCTTATCGGAATGTGTAACCTGACCCATTTCTCTGGCTGAGCACAGAGAAGAACAGCTCCTGAAGAAGTCTGAACTCAGTCTCAGGAGCTGGTTTTTACACTGCTCATAGCTCTACCCTTGTCCGTCACCATGGGTTCAAAGGGCTTTCAGTCAGTTTGTGATCACCGTGTATTTCCAGGAGCAATGGAAGAATAACACAAGTAGTTTTCAAGCCAGTAAACTGAACCTAGCTAGAACCATCCCTAGTAACGCTCAGTCTGGTACGCTTGAGTCACAGCTCCAAACCCATGCTCTTCCAGGCTTGTTCCTGTAAGAAAGGTGCATCCAAATCTCACAGCCCTTCATTAATGGGAAAATGTTGACATAAAAAGAAAAAAGAAAATTACACGAAAACATCGAATTATTCCAGATGTCCTGTGAATTTCCCAAACAGCAGCTGCTTATGGAATATAAATCCACTGGCTGCAAATAAAGAGGATCCCCTAAAGTATTCCCACACAAACAGAAGGAAGACTGGAAGCATTCAGAAAGCTAGTGATTAACCCAAAGAGGAGAATATGGATATGATTATCCCTGTTGGAGAGATGCTGTTTTCTTCTCTGGACCCTGCAGAGCACCATGGCGCTAGGTGCTGTAGAAAAGCTTAATTTGACCAGATCGATTTTGCAAACTGAGGGTCATAGTGACAGAGACAAACCTTAATTTTTATCTGCTGCAGTGATCAAAGGGGTGTTTGTGTTTGACTAACCTGACGTGATTTACTTTCGTGTATAAGACCTAGCCATATGTGTATACTGAAATCTCCAACTAGTACAAATAAATCGGGCTCCAGGCTCTGCCCTTAAGAGCGGGGGGGATAAATCAAATATTCTGAGCAGGCTATTAGATGTAACAGTCAACCTTTAATGTAGACACACATCCATTCACATGATAGTGACCTGGGAAATATGCATACTAAATACTGTGTCTATTTTGAAAGTAATAAAAAAAACCAGCTTTCAACAGAATTGAGAAGTATTTCAATTACGAGACACAAAAGTGCAAGG
>NW_010097711.1:0-73030 GCF_000699245.1 Pterocles gutturalis | reverse complement strand
CAGGAATGCAATTAATAGTTTCTAAAGGTGCAGTGTGCTCATTATGCAATGATTTACTAATAGATTTACAGCAGTGAGCAGAATTTTATGACCTCAGATTTTTCAGGCAATGAATGATGCAGCTTGTACTCTTTTGTGTCACAGACAAATGAAATACAAAACTTTTTATCTGTCATTTCTGCTTGTTCAATAATCAGTCAATGAACTCCTTTGACATAAAACTCACTTATCTCTTTTTTTTTTCCCCTACAAAAATATTTCCTTTCTGAATCTTGGTTGCCGTGATCATTAACTAGATAAATGAATCTGAAGTAGCATCAGAGCTGTAGCTCTCTTGGGAGAGCCATGTGATTAGGAAGGAGTTGAATGATGTGCTAAAAGCGGGTCGTATCTAGAAGAAATTCTTCCAGCATCCCTCCAGCAGAGCTAGGAGTCAAGCTGTATTTCCATCTCCGGAACATGTCACGTTTCCCAGTATTTCCATTTTGGATCAGAGCAAGCTGGCCACAGTAGCTTTCCACAGAAGGAAATTTTTAAATGCGACTCCAAAGAGCTAAGAGGGATTTTTGGGGGGGAAATTTCCAAGTGATTCAACCAGCCAGTGCCAGAAGCCAAGCAATCGCAGTCTGGCAGGAGACAGGCAGGAGAGCTGGACAATTGCATGCCTGGCTTTGGAGAAGCCTCCAAGGCACGGCCCAGCCCTGCCCAGCGCAGCGGCTCCACGGAACCAGCACAGCCCAGCGGGATGCCTTCAGCTGCTCTTCTCCCTGGGACCATACCTCCCGCTGTCCCCTCTTATGCAGCAGTTCAGGAGACTTTCAGCACCTAGAGATACCAACAAATACTGTCCAGATCAACAGGAGAAGTGGGGATGAGGGCATTTCTTTCTCTGGGACCCTTTCCCTTTTTGGCAATCCTTTCTTGAAAAAAAACCCACGTCTCTGTAGAAGAAGGACTACCGGCTGTGAAGGAGTAATTTTGCACATCCTGCCCCATTGCCACATTTTCAGCATGAGAGATAGGCAACATCTTCAGCCCAAACCATCTCCCCATTGGCTGACAGCTCCATTTGAGCATCGATATCAGATCAATAGGTGGTTAAAAGACGGGAGACAAAGGATTGGAAAAGTGGAGTGAGTGCCTCTGCTCACACAGATTTAATGAGACCTGAGCTGTTCAGCAGATCCATAAATGAGCTGGGGAAGGGAGCAAACACTGAGGTAGTAAAGCTTTGTAAAGCTTTTTTATTATTTTTCCCCCCTGTCAAAGCAAAACTTGACTGCAAAATTGCCAAAGAATCTCAGGATACTGAGTGCCTGAGAAATCAAATAGCAGGTGAAAATCAGTATTGGTAAATGCAGTGTAATGCATTTCAGAAAAAAAAGCAACTTCAACTATGTATTTTTCAACTGTGGGTTCTAATTTAACTATCACCATCCAGGAAAGACACTCTGGACTCACTGTGGATAGCTCTCTCAAATCGCTGGCTCCTTGCTCACCAGTAATCAAAAAAGACAAATAAAGAATTAAGAATTGTTAACAAGAAAATAACAACAGACAAGGAAACACCTTTAGGCCACTGTACAAATCCATGCTGTGCTCAGAGCTTGACCACTGCCCTACTTATCCCTTCCTGAAATGAGAAAAACTACAGGAAAGGGTGACAAGGATGCTTCAATGAAAGAAGCGTCCCTTTGTGAAGAGAGATGAAAAATGTTTGGACTTTCAGTTGCAGAAAAGAATAACTGAGGGGAAAATGTGGCAGATGTCTCTAATGAGTAGCAAAGAAATAGTGAACAGGAATGGACGATTAAATTATGACACAGAAGTAAAGAGGCATCCAATTCAGTTGTCAGGAAGTGGGTTTACACCAACAAAATGAACTGCTTTCCCACTTGCCTCGTGGCACTCATTGCCACAGGATAGGGGAGGTACCACAAGTATAAACAGGTATGTTTTTCCTTCAGATAGATGAAGGGAAGGCTTTGAATGGGTATTAGCTACCTTGACCTGGATTTATTTTCTGGGTAGGTAAGTCAGTATGCCAGGGTGAGGGCAGAGCCATGGAAAGTTCATTTTACACTTACACATGCTCATGTCTTGTGTAACCTTCCCCTGATCATCCACTGCTGGTCACTAAGGGAAGCTGGATGATAATTTCAGTGAGCATTTCTGCATCCCAGAAACTTGCTTTCTTGCTTTGTCTTGTTGAACTCATGCTTCAGAGCTGTGTCATATACTGGGTGATAGATCCCGTTATAACGGTGCTAGTGGATGGAGGTGGAGATGCTGTTTTGCCTGAAAGTGTGGCTGATACTTCAACGGGGCCAGCTTTCCCCCAAAAAAACAAAGGAGAGGAGCTGGGCACACAGTCCCTTTCCTGGCACTCAGCTGGTAGCATTTTAGTCTAATGACACATGTCCCAGCAGGACTAAGTGAATATCCTTAAGGTTGTTGAATCCTGACTATTTGATCACTGGCATTTCAGAAAAAATAATTTTTAAAACATCACAAAAAGCCTAAATATACTGATATGAAGACAACATAGCAACAAACCCTAAACATGCCATCCTGACTGCAGCGATATATGTGCCCTTATCCTTCCACAGCTGGCTTGGCCACTGAGAAGAGTGCTGTGGCTCCCTGAAGCCCCGGCTGTTGTAGCCACCTCACATCCCACCTCTTGGTTGTATATATTTCAAAAAAATCACAGAATGGTTGAGGCTGGAAGGGACCCAAACTTCCCAACACCCTGGGGGTATCCAAAGACCCCACTTGGAGCTGGGGAGCCTTTGGGCTTCCATTGAACTTCACCACGGGTTGTCTCCTGACGAGTGAAAGTAGAGAGAACATACTCTTGGCCACTGATATTTAACTCTGACAGTCACACAGAATGGGCAAGATGCTATGGAGGTCCCTGCCGTCATCCTTCAGATTAGCGACTGTCCCAGAAACACGTCCCTTGTAGGAACCTCCTCCACATGCCCAGTCTTTCCACCCTGCTGCCACCACTGCCACCAGTCACTGATGAACCACTTGGACTGCAAACAAGCTCTCTCCCCCAGGGCATCTCATGTACTTTCATTTTCATTTAATTTCATTTCTATCTTGTGAAACATTAGCATATTAGGAGAAGGAGAACACATTACAGTCTACGGTTTTCTGCGTACTTTTAGGAAATGCAGCAAGCAGTTCTTAGCACTGTTAAAACACATGTGATAATGTCACAAGACCCTCTCTCCACTGGCTGGAATTTCTTTCCCTTGTGCTCTTAACTAATTGTCAAACTAAGCGTGTAGACTGAATGGCTAAATTAGCACCGTGCTATGCTTTGTTTTACCTCTTCTGTAATTTACAGGACATGAAAGCCTCTTAAAAAATTGAAGTAAAACTCTAAGCAGCATTATAATGTGTATTGAATTCAGGGTTAGATAACATGCATCAAACTTGCACATGTCCTGGCTGGACATACCCTTTCTGTCCCCCTCCTCACCAAGAGCTTGTCTCTTTTACAAGGAGGCAACTAGCTTCAGAATACTTTCTGAAAGCCAAGCAGCTCTCCAGCCAATACTCTTTCTGCATAAAACCTGTGAATACATTTCGCAGCACAAGCACAGATCCCTACTTTGGTTTCCTTTGGGGTATAAACTGTTAAAGGAAGCAGTTTAACAGCAGCAAATATACCAGCTGCATATGTCTTGAGGCACAGATGGCAGACAAACAAACAGACATATTGGTATCGCTGTACAACACGATTTCCTTACCAGATTGAGGACTGTCAAATATTTCCACTGCCCACCGTAAAGGAACACTTCAGATGGCCTCTCTCCTGCTTCTACGTGCATGATTGAATAGGAGACAAAAAAATACCAGACAAAAGCAAGGCAATGGTACATCGCGAGAGTAGAGATTTCCATGCTTCAGCTAAGAGCGAGTGATAATCGGTCCCAAAGCAGCTTTTCTCTTAAAGTCCTCGGTCGCTGAGCATGGGAAGCAGCAGGGCAGGAGGAGGGTTTACTTCAGAGCAGACTCAAGACACGTTGCCACTCTGCTCTCGTTGAAAGGCATACTCACAAGACTGTGAACTTTGCTTCTCCTTGTTTCCCTTTTTGCTGGGCAGACAGGCTGGGAGGGAGGGAGGGTGAGAAGAATAGGCTTATTCCTCGGATTTAAATGCCTTGCTCAAGATTAGCAAGATTAGTTGTGGAGTTACATAAGATTTTTAGGGTTTTTTTGCAAAAGTGGAGGGAGCTTTGTTGACAATTTTGTGTAATGGGCTGTCGTGCTTTGGGTAGCAAGTGCAAACAAGCGGCATTTTCCTCGCTCATAGCTATGGGCGCAGCTCAGCTTGGGAAGCCTCTGGGACTGTTTTTTCCTTGCGTCAAAGGAAGAAGTGGGAAACAAAATGGTCTGTGAAAAAAAAAAAATGAGCCGATTTGTTGATAGGCTATGGAGGTGGCAAGGAAGCTGAGAGGAGTTGTAGGCAAAGGTCCTTGGGGTTGAAAATCGCTGCAAATGTTGACTTTTTTTTGTCGTAAAGGCTCTGCCATGCACAGCAGGTTGACCAAACCCTGAGTCACTTTAAAGCTTTGGGAGGGATGGAGACATGGGGCAAAGACCTTGGATGACAAACGTTAAGCACTGAGCAGGGTGTCTTGCCTACCTACATCTTTACTTGCTGCCATCCACCTTCGGGCAGGCCCCCTTCCCTGGTGGGACATTATCGCACCGTTGGTGCTGGGGTACACAAGAGAAAAACCAATACCCGTGCAATGACCCTAAAATGAAGTGATCAGTGAAGTTCCCATGGAAATGCTGATTTTTTCCCTATAGTAAGGGATTCCACTTTCTTTTTTTTTTTTTCCCTTCTAACTGGCCTACAGGCAGCATTGAGCAACCTGCTGTGTTCTGGTTTGTTTTGGTTTTTCTCTTGCACTCTTTTTTCCCCCTGATACTGGATGGAAGGCTCCACGTGGGATGATTTCCTAGGAACTCAGACAGCAATGTGCATGCATGTTGGGTAACAGCGCTTCGACATCCTCCTGTGTTTCATTGACTTCTCCCCTAACTCAGGTTACCCCATCCAGATTCCCCAGGCATTCCAGCCATCACAATCCCAATAGAATACTTCTACCTCACTGAGGAAAAAATAAATATGTAGATCCTGTTGTGGTTGTTTGAAGTTGGAGGAGAAAACCCCTTTCCAGAAAAAAATACAAATAAATAAAGGAATGTTTTTTGGACTCTGACAATGTCACCAGTCTTTTCCTAGGAAATGTAGTAAAAAAAAGGTTTTCCATTGCCTTTACAGACTTTCTGGGGAGGGACAGTGCTGTCATGAGGTGCTTCCTCTGCTCCTCCTTTTTAAAACTCATCCCTGTGAGAAAAAAGGCAGCAACAGAATAGGACTAGGGCATGGAAGGGTCCTTTTTATTAGTGATTTGCATATCAAAGGCACCAGGCAGTCAGCTTTTAACAAGTTGTCTTCACACCAGCCTTTCTGAGGTTTTGCTATAGTGCAACTTTAAAAAAGGGAAGACGTGCTTCTGCTCAGTAGGTGCCCAAATGCATGCAAATGAATGCAAATGTATGCAAAATGGCAAGGTATGTTTCTGCTTTTCTGGAGGATCTTGGCCAGTGTAGCTGGGAAGGTGTCAAGCACGGTGACAGTTTTCTGATGTGGACACCTGTCCCACAGACTGAGACCATCTGCTTTATTTTCTCATATATGGGAAGCAAGATACATATCCTTCAGCCTAGAGAAGGGATGATGTTCGGATGTAGGAACATCACAAAGGAAGGATGAGTGCCATGTAGGATCTGAACTGGAACACTCCACACTTTATGGAGTCTTATTTCACTGCCAGTGCGGTGCAGTGAGCAAACGGAAGAGTGGTTTCCTGTGCCTTCTCTCCATAGAATCACAGAACGGTTTGGGTTGGAAGGGACCTTAGAGATCATCTGGTTCCAACCCCCCTGCCATGGGCAGGGACACCTCCCACTAGCCCAGGTTGCTCAAAGCCTCATCCAGCCTGGCCTTGAAAGGCATGTTCATGGGTATGAACATCTACTGAAGGTTCAATAGAACAGCAAATTCAGCCCAAAACCTTTTGCAGGGAGTGGAGAAGAGGAAGAAGGAAGAAGCACATAGGGGCACAGGCAGATGTGTGTGCAGATCGTGTGGGATGGCTTAGGGAAATACCATTTTTCATCTGCTTGGTACCCCACCCCAGCTCAGATCTGCTGCTCCCTTGCAGCTGAGTCACATTCATGCACTCTGCCAATTCTCCGCATCTGCTTCAGAGGCTCATCTGATTTCAGCAGCAACAGCTGACTTTCTGCTGAAACAAACTGGGCGCTCCCACTTACTCCATGAGCTGAAGAATAGTAACAAGAAACTGGAGCTGTAAACCACCTTATCTGCACAAAATGTCCTCTGCTCATGCCCTCTTCTAGGGGAGGGAGTTAGGCCAGGGTGCCTGACTTGGGCTTGACTTGTACTATTAGCATGGTTCAGGTACAGAATAACAGCAAACCATGTAAACTGGCAATACCTTAGACCAACATGTCTGTTTGTATGTCATTCTGTGTCTCCGCTGATGGGCATGGCAATTCCATGGTATTTCCAGGCTATGCAGCATCACGACCATATAGTGGTTGGCTACCACTCAGCCTGTCTCTGAGGAAGCAGCTGGTAGAAACAAATATTCCTGCTTCCTCATGGGCTAACAGTTTGTTTAGAGACCAGTTAGTCACCTTTCAAATAGCCTTCAATATTTTTGCACTGGCAAGGTTATCTCTCTGTCAGGGAAGCATCCAGTGATGGCAGAACAAGGAAATTACTGGCAGGTGACAGCAGTTAAGGCCAGGTGGAAGGAAAGGATTCAAAGCCAAGCAAAGGCCTAGGAAGGGTTTGAGGGCCTCAAAAGGAGAACTGGGGGTTTTTGTCTAGTTCTCTTTTCTAGGCACAATCTAAGAACAAGTGACTGATATGCACCTGGGACTTGCCTCATCAGAGGGATTTTATAGGGTGAAGAAGACATGAGGAGCTGGTTAAGTACATTTTTCTTCTAGTTCTCTGACACTTGTATCTATCCTCAGTGCAGTTGTTATCTCATGTGTGGGTTTCATAATTTATTTATTTTTAATTTACTGCTGCAGTGAGTTGGCTTGTGTTAAGGGTGGCGTTCCTTGAGAGGGGGACCCAGGGTCATCCTTGTACAACATCCTCTGCGTGTTTAATAGACCCTGTCTCTGCTGTGTGCTGGTTTAGTTGCAGGTAATGCAGGGCTCTGTGTGGAAGAAGCATTTTCTGATAAGCGTTAGCCAAGAAAGCTTTTTAACACGTAGCATGAGGCTGCCTGAGCTCTGTGTCCCCAGGGACGTCTGTAATAATGATTCGTTCTGTGACGCTCCTGATGTATGTAATGAAACATAATTGACAAAATTGCAAGCCTGGCATAGTCTGCTCCAGTCATCCTCAATCCTGAGGCAACCTCCCTAAAATCATGTGGTTAGAGTAATTCACAAGACTTAACTCTCTCTGGTTTTCTTTGTCTTGGGTTTTAGTAGCTTCTAGGGGTCTGAGTTTTCCAACTTCTCTTCATAGCTGTGTGAGTGACAAGTGTAAAAATGTTTTAACTGATAACAAAAGCGACGCCACAGTGATAGCAGTAACTGATGATAATAAAAATATCCTGAACTCTTTCACTAAAAATCTGAAAATGGGCAATGCTGCAGCATCTACCCCCTGTATACAGCAAGTGGGAAAGTCATGCAGTGAAAGACAGTTTATGCATCCTCCTGCATGAGCCTCTCTTCTTTATCTTGTGTGAGATTTTTTTTTTTTTTTTTTAGATATATGTTTTTAAGGAGAAGACAGGAAGTGGTTTATCTCATCTTGAGATGCTTGTTCTGAGTTGTTCTTAAAAAGTTGTTCCAAACTGACAGAATCTTGAAGGGCTTTTCAGTCCCAAAGGGGTGACTGGTGTACAATTTGGTAGCTGGAAATACTTGTTCAGGTTTCAGAGTTTCTGCCTCCCATTCCGTTCTATTGGCCTTTAAGCTGTATGTTTATTCAGACTGCTAAATGAAATGTCACTTTCATCCAGAAACAAAACTTCCTGTGTAACAATGATTTGACATTTCTGACTCTATTAAATGAATGAAAATGATGACATTAATCAAAACAAAACCTTTTCAGCTAACAACTTGGGTTCTAAAGTAGTTATGTTGAAAATAAGAAACATTGGAGTGGAAAAAGCTTGCCTATCTCATTACTATCTCATTATCTCCACCTTATATTGGCAATTAATAATTGTTTGCCTTATCACCAAACACCGATAGTGTCTCCCCTCTTGGCAAGGTGACTACTGCTTAGAAATTAAAGGCATGGTTTTCATTGACTCTCAACATCTTCCAAGCACTTATATACTTTTTGAAGAGACGTATAACATTGCTTCTCAGTTTTACCTTCTCTGCCAGAAATGCACAATTAATCTTTGCCCATTTGGAAAGATTGTGCACAAGCAACCTGAAGTTCAGAGCGAAGCAAGCACCCCACAATGTACCAGGGAAGAAATGGCAGGGTATTTTTTTAGATCTTGGATACACAAAGTGTGACTGGTTCTCCTTAGACTCCTCCCTGCTAGATAGTTGTGGTGAGCTATGTAAGAAATGTGTTTATGTTAATTTTTTTCTTTGCCCTTTCTAGAGGGGGCCAAGAATGTAAAAATAAATGTGAAAAACTTAAAACCCCCTAAGTTTTTTTACATCCTTATTGACAAAATCCACTTTAACTTTTCTTCTGCCGCTGTCAGTTCCATTACATGAAGCACACCAGTATGTTTTCTTTCCTTACAGCTATTTTCAGTGATCAGGAAAAGCACCTCCAGCTTTTGCAACACTTCATTTGACTATTGGTCAGACACTCAGATGTATTGGTGAGGAATTGGAGTTTGGAACAGGACCATCTGCTACAAAACTCTCAAGCTGACCCCATCTTCCTCACTGCCCTCTGAAAACATGTTGTGTTTCATCCACGCTAAATGTATTTGAGGGATCTGAAGTTTCTCGGTCCCATGCTTTAGCTGCTTAGTAAAAACATAGGTGGTTTGTACAGCTCTGTGTTTCTGGGATCAGCAGGAGGAGGGAGCTGGTGTTTGCTGGTAGCTTCTTCTCTCAAAGGCTTAGAGTATTTTTGCATTCTTGCTTCCTAAAAGTGGGGTGGAAAAGAAACCTGCCCCTGCCAAGTTCAAGATGTTGGTTATCAGCTAATTCTACTGTTTACTGTTGGTGTAGCTGAAAAACTGCTTGTGTTTGGCAGCGAGCTTGAGTTCATCTGCAGCGTGCAAGACAGAGCTGCCCACTTGTTTTCATCAGAGGTTTTCTGCTGCTGTTTAATTGTAACATTCAGCATTGATCTGCAGTGCTGCCTTCCACTTGGGCATTTCAAGACCCTTTAAAAGGGGAGAGTATCATCACCCTTGATTTGAAGAAGGAAACCTCAGTTTCTAGACAAGCTGGGTGGGGGTGCTGGCGCCAATACATTAAGTGGAAGTTGGTGAAAAGACAAAGAACAGTCGAGAGTAACATAAAAAGTAATCAAAAGGACCCCAGACCTGGATGAGGCTTTTCCTGGGTACCAGCAGCACCAGCCTCATGTAAGTCAAGAGGGAGTTTTGCTGGGATGCTGAGGCTGTAAGCTTTTCTTGCAGCCGAATGAGTCCAGGGCTGGGCAGTGCTGCCTTCCAGCAGTGCCAGTCCTGGTACAACCTGATGAGGTGCCAGCGCCACCTCTCTCTGTGCCCTCGGCTGCCAAGAGGAAATATCGGCCTCTGCGTCATTAGCGACAGCTTCATGTTGTTGAACGAGTCTTTGATCCCTTCCTCCTCTGCAAAACTTCACAGTGGGTGGTTAATTAATCCCTGGAGTTCAGCCCAGCACGTATGCAGAAAGCACAGGGGGAAAAGTAGGTGATCCTGTGCTGATGCTGAGAGCCTGGAGCTTGCCTGCACCCTTGGTTTTAGGTTGGTGTTATTCCACTGGCTTCGGCGGAGAAGCTCTCGGTTGCACAGATGTACATGAGCACAGTCCGTGTTTCTTTCCTTATCTGCTGATGGGGTCATGCAATAAGCATGAATCCAGATGCCACTGCTCTTCTCATTAAAGGTGGAATAAAGTGACCTGGTTCAGTCTACTGTGGATGCAAGGAAAAGCGATGTTGTCAGCTAAGCGGGCTTAGTGTTACAAAACTGAACAGTATTTTATGCATGCTTCATGATGAAACCAGGAGCAAAAGAGAGGAGAATCCAGGCTGCCTGTAGTAATGAATGAAAACTAAGGAATAACTGAATAGCAAATGTGGTTTCGTTAAAGGAAGGAGCGTAAAGTTCACACTAGAACAGGAGGGACAGAGACTACCTCATTAAAAGGATGATCATTCCCAGTTTCATTTATTTTGCTCTCTTAGCCTTTTCTCTCCTGCCTCATCCTCCTCTCCATTGGGATGTAAATTTCCAAGCTCAAAAGCTAATGTTATTTTAGGACACTTAAAGGGGAAATAAGTTTTTCTTTGTATGGGACCGGGAAACAGAAAAAAACACTCTTACCATATAAAAGGTCGCAAGTTTTGTGATCTGCAAGCCAGCTTGGTGTTAGAGCTGAAGTGTGCTGATGCTGTGCTAGAAAAAAGGTTTTGCTGAGAATCCCAGTGATTAGTTCAAACTACTGTCTGCTGAAAATGTCTAGCTCAATCCTCTGAGCTGTAGCTAGGATGCAGCACATGACTGCAGCACATGCTGAGGATGCTTTGAGTTTGCCTTTTTGATTTTTTTTTTTTTAAATTAAAAATTGAGCTCTAAAGCATGCAGTTCAGGGAGGCCAAGTATCACGTGTGAATATTGCTGATGGTACAGCACAGCACAGGTCTGTGCTGAGTGAAGCTGGGCCTCTCTGGTTCTTTGCAGATATTTAGTAACAACCTTGAGCAGAGCATCTTTGCTTTCCACAACAGTTCTAGTTCAGCAAACGCATATGGCACCCTGGCAGCTATTTTCAAGTAAAACTGTATTTCACTCATTAAAGTTAGGCTGTGTACGTTTTCAGAGAGCCTTCTTCAAGGCAGAATAGCTACTCTAAAGCCGGCGCCATGGGATAATGACTTCCAGACTGTCCAAAGCTGCATTCCTTCAAGCTTCTCCATCAGTGCAGTAACCAAGACTCTGCGAGCCACCTGGGCTGCATCTGTACTGTGTGGGAGGTAGGAGCCGTGCCCCACAGCCCTGCTCCCCAAGCTAGCCACATGAGGTTTGCTGTTGAACTTGTCTCCTGCTGCATGCCTGAGTCTCCTTCCAGTGGAGCCAGAAAATGCAGCATGATGGTGTGTGTGCATATGCAAAACATGCAGAAAACCTGTGGAAGTAGCAAGGGCTGGATCATGCAGGTGATGGTTTCCATGAGCAGAGCAAAAGTCAATTAGCAGAGGTCCTGCAAAGGAGAAGAAGGGCTCCTGCCCAGGACAGCTTGCAGGTTTAAGACCCAAGTCTGGCAGAGGGATTTACTAGTGCAGCTTTGCATTGCTTTGTTGGAAGCCTGTTGCAGTGGAGATCTTACTGAGCAAAGTGAAATTAATGAATAAAAAACTCAGCAGATCTGACTTGCACCAAAGGTGACTTGCATCTTCATGAGATTGGAGCTTGTTTCCCAACAACAGAAAAGTCAGGGCATGCAAGGGTTTTGCTATAGATTATTGAAAACATTATCCGTGGGGAGTAATCAGTTAGCTTTTTTTTTTAATTAAGCTGCATGACATTAAAATTCCAAATCTGTTTCTTCCACAAAAGTAATTTTTGTGGCTCCCCAGTGACTCCGCAGAATTCATGGCTATGCTGAACTTGCAGAAGCCACTCCAGCTTACAGGAGAGAAAGGATAACAGATTCTATCAGCAAGACTCGTACAGTGGGGAGGAGCAGGAAAAAAGCCCTTCTGTATGTCTGCAACAGAAGCCTTGCACTTCAATGTACAGGGACTTTGAATACATACAGTCAACAGCAAATGGGATATCTTGTCTACTCTATGGTCTTTTGTTCTAGATATATAGCAAAAAGTATGAAATAATGCCAGAAATACCATGTGGAAACATGTAGGAGAATATAGATTGAAGTGGGCTCTTTGAACTGAATCAGTACTGCAGTGGTCTGGGCATCTTTAAATGATGGGTTCAAGGATTGCTATCGCAATGGCTAGCCACATAATTCTGTGGGACACGTACAGGCTCTTAAAAATGTATTTGAAGTGTACTTCTGCGGTGGAGAAAAAAGCCCTCTGTTCTGTGTAATTGGTCTCGCTGAGTGCACCTTCTCTTTCGATGAGCCTCAGTGGTTAGCTTTGCATTTAGACCATGGAGAGAACTTGGGCAGGCAAAAAAGGTGAAGTCAAGGAATGAAAAATATCCTGAGAACTACAGGAAGAAAGTATGAGAGCAAGGGGTAAAGTGACATAAAGGAATGGAAAGAGGAAAGAGTAAACAGTCACAAGGAAGCTGGAGTACAATTTTTTTTCCCAAACTGTTTTGGTTTCCAAATGTAGCAGATCACCCGTGCAAGTAGGTAGCTCTGTCAGGAGTGGCATTTCCAAATGGTCTAGCTGCCTTTTGGGTACCATTTCCTTAATGGAGGATGTACCACTGAGGCTGTTGCTTTAGAATCAAAAAATGGTTTGGTGAAGCAGGGAGGGGGATGCTGGATTCCCTCTATTTTTATACATATATGTATATATGTGTGTATTTTCATATGTATAAAAACCAATTGCAATGGCATGCTAAATGACCTTACATGGGTTGCTTCATTTCCATCAGGACAGTACTATGATGGAAGAAGGGGTCTCTCTGGGTTGGACTTCTGTATGAGACTGTGGTGTAAACCGCTCTTTTTTAGTTAGGAGTCACATTTAACTTGCAGGATGCTTATTCTGCTATTAAGCCTCTACCTAAAGCAGGGTGATGCTGGGCTGGGGCTAGGCTTGGCCTGAGATCTCCAGTGCACCTCTAGCAGCCTGTGCCCTGTTGCTGTGACCTGTTAGGGGAAACCCGAGGGGGTGGAACAGACCCGCACAGCCCCCTGGTTTTGGAAGCACGGCCATTGAGATCAATCAGCAGCCTCAGAGCTATTTAAAAAATGAGATACCTTGTGTTTTGTCTTTGTTCCTCATTCCTGGCCCCTAAATACCTCTCTTTCTTTTCCCACTTTGGACGTTTCAGTGGCCAGAGTTCATCTGACCATGCGCGCGTGTGGTCAGCAAACAATTTCATCTGAAGGGGGTGACTTGGGTTTGACAGCTCTTAACAAATACAGATGCTTTCTGCTGGTTAAACGGTAGCAATACAATGTCTTGCCCTTTCCCTGGTAGGTCTGCTTTTTGGCATTACACAATTCTTGCAGAAATGGCATGCTTCAAGGACACCAGTGGAGGAGACCGGTTTCACACCGCCCTTCTCCACTGGCGCATGACGTGTTGTTTGCGGCTGGGGGTCTGCCCACCGCCAGTCCAGGCTGTTTTGTCAAAAAGTTGTGGGAGTTCATTAGCAAACTTTCTCCTCCTTCTCATCTCGTTCATTTTCCACCCAGTTAGTTTATTGGGGGTAGGAGTGAGAAGATGTTTCCAATGCTGGTTGTCTCCTGTGAAGGAAGGACACGCAGCCCAGCAGCAATAAATTCAGGTGAAACACTGGAGGGAAGGGATCTGGGCTCCTTAGGGATGCCATACGGTGTAAAGGAGTGTATGCAAGTCGCTGAACTGTCCTGTCACCCTCTGACCTGCCCCAAAAATCAGGTGGTCCTAGCAGCTGCCTGTGTGGACACTTGCCCTGTATTAAGGTGTGTTAATTCCTTCTCTCTCACGTTTTGTTCTAGGGACCTCGTGGAAAGCTCTCTTGATGCTATTCCCTGGGATGTGCTGAGGTCTCTGTGTCCTCAAGGGTGAAACTAACTCATTTCTCTTCTTGTTCTTGATTGACGGTTGACGTGAAATAGGGGCTTATAGTAATCAGACTCTTCCTCTCTTAGCAGAATTTTTTTCCCCCCCTCTCCCCTAATAAAGCAGGCTTTGTTCTCTCTGTGTAATCCCATCTCTCCTCTACTTCTGGTGGAATTTTCTATCAGGGACAAACCTGTTTTCTTCCTGTAGTGGGGGGGAAGCAGAAAGTCAGCATGCTTTTTCACATTTGTTTTGTTTCTGTGTTGATAAGCCTGGTTTTAAAGTCACTTGAAGCTCACTGGCCCAACGTGTTTATTTTGGAAATAATCTGTTCCCTATTAAGCTACAGTGGTAATTGTATGTGATGTGTATTTTTTTAAGTGGGTAGGTTATCCACAAGTCCCAGATGATGACATGTCTTTCAGAGAAGACGCTGGAGTGAGCCAAGATTTCCTTACAAAGTGAGAAAGCGTCATCAGAGGGTGAACAAAATGGAAATATTTCCTCAGGGGAAAGAAACAACCATCTGACCTTGTGTTCATGTACCTCTTCTGACTGTAGCTTTGAGCCCTTCTTGCGTACTTATTACAGGCTTCCTTCTGAGACTTGAATGCATTTATTTGCTCCATATTTGTGGTGGGGAGAGTGAGGAAAGGCAAAGTGACATGACCTGCACACAGCAGAGCGATGCTGCCCCATTCTGGGCTTCCCATCCCAGGTACCGCTGAGGTGCTGCCCCACCTCTTGGACCCTTCTGGGATGGTTGAATTCAGGGTGCTTGAATGATGGTTTCAGATAGAAATGCACGTAGAGAGGAGCTGTGCTTGGACGTGATGCTGGGGTATGGTGTTAAGGCTCTGCTGCATAGCCAGCGAAGGCAATCACTGCAGTTGCCACCTTGGGAAAGTGGTCTTTAAAATGGAGAGGGCTAGGCAGGGCTTCTGCTTCTGGTTTGGTTTTGTTTGTTTGTTTTGTTTGGATTTGGGTTTTCTTTTTAAAAAAAAGTTTTGAGAGTCTGTGTCATCCTGGAGTCTCTCCAAGCCATCATTTCTTGGGAGTTACCACTTTTATTCTGGGAGTGATTGTTGCTGGTTTAATCCTGCTTTTCGGCCCTCCCAATCTCTTTGGGTTTTTTTGGTAGCTGTCACATCCCTCCCCACTGCTTTCTCTTCACCCCCTTCGGCCAAACTGCAGTACAGCTCATCTCGGTTAAGAAAAATCAGGCTAGGCAGGATTGGGCAAGGCTCCCGACTTGTCACATAAAGGGCAGTGAAGAGGAAATGTGGCTGCAGCTGAGTCTGTTTCTGAGACAGCCTGCTCGTGCCCTGCCCTTTGCCCAAGCCCTGCCGCAGGCTCCAGCTGTGCCAGGGTGACCAGCAGCATCGAGGGGTTGGTCCTCACAAAGGAAGGAAGAGCCTGGAAATCCCCAGTGCAAAAGAGCAAACGCATTATTTTACTTCAACCCGGGAAATGCAAGCTATGTGCTTTTTTTTTTTTTTTAATTCCTTCTCTATTTTTTTTTTTTTATTTAGAGCAGAAGAGAATCTCCAGATCCAATTTAAAAAAAAAAACAAACAACCCAAACATTTGCATTCTTTTCATTTTCACACATATGTCATGATTTGGATATTCCTTTCATTCTAAAATAGTGGTTTTGAATGTGCACAAGCTGAGGAAAGCCAGTAACAACTGGGGATGGTTCAGTGGGAGGACTGGATTTCCCAGAGCTGTACCATCCTCAGGGCTTTCGTTTTCCCTTCCCCTCCCTCGGTGCTGTGAAGGGGCTCATGCCTCCAAAGGTCGATGGTCTTGTGCAACAGCTGTAACTCATCTTGTAAATCTGTCCTCAGGACAGCAAACTCCGGGAAGGGAGCGGTGAGGAACGCATGGCTTGTTGTTGTCTTGTTTTCCCCGCGCATTGCACACGCTGCGGTCTGCCGGCCAAGGCGCCGAGCTCCGGCAGCTCGTGACTCAGGATGCTGGTGATGGTGGTGGCTCCAGGGCAGGAGGAGGCTGCCCATGGCCCAGCCTGACTGGGGAACCACGCTCCTACGTAGGCGCTGAGCTTGTGGCTGGGGATGTTCCTCCTGCCGCCGAGGAGCCGGGAAGCTCCCCATCACCACTGACAGCGGTTAGGCACGAGGCATGCGTATTTACAGACATCCTTGGGAACACAGCTGAAAAACAAACTGCTTTCCCTTTGTTTTCTTGGTGTGTGGTTTTCTTTTTTTTTTTTGTGTGTGTGGTGCTTCTTTTTTTAAATTATTTTTCTTTTTTCTCCTGCAATGCTTAAAAGTCCCCTGGTGCTTTGCCCTCCCTCATAACACTCCCACAGCTCCTCTGCCAGCATCTTCCCTAAAACCACAGCCGAGCGATTACTGCCGTGCTCCCAGGGTGCCGGGTCCCAGAGGATGGTCGCAGCGAGGAGTCCCGGGGAGACCTCCCTGCTTGCCTGTTGGTTGGGTTTAGCAAGGATGCTATGCTGGGGAAACCCCACATGGCTCCTCTTTGGGGGTAAACCAGCCAAGCGCTCCGTCAGCCTTCGTCTGAAAGGAGCTATACGCTGTGTGTGTATAGAAAATATATTATTATTCAGCAGTGTAAACCCTCATTAACAGCAATGGGGTTTCTGTGGTTTACAGCCCCCAGGAAGCTATTTGATAGCTTACTCCTAATTTGCAAATCTTTGAAGCCAGTCACTGTACCTGGTGATTAAGGTTTTTTTTAGCAATAATCCGGTGCTGCAAAAACAGAGGCCTCTCGATGGTTTGCATGAAAAGGCTCCTGAGCGAGTCCTGTGATTCACAGGCCAAAAATAATGTGCTCTGTTTAAACAACATTAGCTCTGTGATACAAACTGACAAAAGCCAGAGAAATTTAAAGGGACCCTGTCAAAATGGGTCTAAAAATAACCCCAGCCAGCTGTGTTTTGGTGAGTGGGAGCCTGTGCTCACGTGCAACCCTCCCCCTGCTCTGCTGGTTTGGTCTTGGATTTTTTTTATTTTTTTTTTCGTGGAACAGGCTAGCATATTTGAGTTTTGCCACCTGGTCATTCGGTTATGAAATGACCCTGTCTTAGGAGAGAGCGCCTGGCTTTGGCACAAGAGAGCGTTCCTCCCCATCCCCATCCGTCACAGCAGCAGCACATCTCCGAGGGACATGAAAAGTTGCTGGTTTGGGATTTAGCATCTTAAAAGGGTGTCACAGCAACACTGCTGGGCACCATCCTTTAACATAGGGTGATGGTGGCAGCCCAGGGTCCCCATCTGTGCCCCCTCATGGTGGCCAGGTTGTCCTCGTGATGCCTATGGATGGGGGGGGGGCCTGGGGAGCCCCAATGACTGGGGTGTGTTGGGGTGTTTCTATAGGGCTGGAGCCCAAGGGCTGCTTGACACACCGTACCCTGTCACCAAGGCCTCCCAGGTGGCTGTCATTTGTCGTAGACCATGGCCCATGTGCCTGCAGAACTGCAGGATTGGGAAGTCTTAAGATGGAGAGGACCCCCCCACTCTTGTCCTTCCACGTCCCTGGGTTTTGGAGGCGTGGTGTGACCCTCTACAAGTGCCTGTGAGATGGGCTCCTTGTCATGACAGCTGCTGTGTGTAGGACAAGGCTTGCTTTGAAACTGGGATTCCCCCTCAGAGCTGACAGAAATACCCTGCAGTGCAAGCAGGCACGGCTCTGCCAGCTTGCACCTTGTCTGACCTTGCCTTGCTCTTCTTGGTAAGCAAATATGGGCTTTACGTGTCTGTAAATGGAATGGCTGCCCTCGCCCTGTCCTCCTCCTGGACATACAAGAAGATGCATCTGAACGTGTGTGTACGTGATGCAGCTGCTTTGAAGAGCAGAAGCAGGCTTCAGTTAGCTTCCTCATTTGAAGCAGAAATATGGGAGATGGACAGTTGGGTATTTCTCAGTGACGTTTACTGATGTGCTGAATTTCCCCACTTTTTTTTTTTTTTTTTTCAGTTGGAAATGGCAATAAATAGCTGCTGGGGAATTCCCTCCTGCAGAAACCTCGGTAAAATACCTTTGCCCTATCCCCAGAAGCAGCTGCTCTGTTTACCCTTCCCTCTCCCACATACCCACCAACTTTCCTGCTACCCCTTCTGCCCTCTTGAGGTTTCTACTGTGGAAGTCCCTGCTCTGTCACTGGCAGTAGGAGGTTGAGCATCTCCTTCCCCCTTGGGCAGAAGCTGCAAGCCTCAAAAGATCCTTAGACCTTCTGTGCCAGGCAGAGGAAAGAGCTTGAATGTGTGCAGCCTCTGAACAATTCTCCCCTTGCTGTTGCCCCAGGAGCTGGGTGCAGGGCAGAGATGCTCTTTCGTCATCACTTTTGAATTTTTTTTTCCAGGTGTAGTTTAATGCTGATTCAACATAATATCCCCAAATTACACTATTCTTGGCCAAAATAATTACAATAATGACCTGAAATCTTCCTCCCAGCATTTCCATCCTGCTCTCTTCCTGAGTGCATAGGTAGGGATTGTACCTATTGACTGATTGTACCTGTTCAAAAACTGAAGCAAAAGTGGTTTTGAAATTAAGTTAACTTATTTTTAGCACGCTAAAACTGTAAATACTGTTATCAGATACCTTTTGGGTATTGACAACATTTACTTTTTGATGTTATTTCCAAAACAAAAATATCAGTTGAACTTGATGTCTTGGCATGACTTTGTGCTCCTCTGATTTTGCTGGAAAACTGTTTTCTAAGGGGACTTGTACTCTTCCAAGGTGGCTTTCTTTTACTGGATACTTACCACTTCAGTTGTCTCTCACATGTAGGTGATTTGTCTATTTTGCTGTAACAATATAATACAACTGATTACAAACCCTGCTAGTAACAGGATATTTATACTGATGTTTGCATTCTAGTAGTAGGTTTTGGTTTTTTTGTTTTTTCGTTCTAGAGCATTCTTCCCTGGCTCTGGCCTTAGTGAAGGGCAGCAGTGTCCAAGGACAAAGGGAACATCTGGCACAGGAGGAAATGTGGCATATGTTCAAGATACCAGATAGCCTCTGATTTTCTTCCAGGTGTATTCTGGGGGGGGGGGGAAGTTAAGAAACCCTTCATGTTGATCTCATTACTGGTGCTGAAGTGACAATGGAGTTCAAAAGGACTTCTCATCTTAAGAAGGAGAAAGGAAACTTTCAAGATGTTCTTCTGAAAATAGTTAAATGGAAGACCCCCAGTCTATGGTCTTTCACATCCCTCGATCTGTTTCTAGGCAAGAAAGAGCAGGAGGAAGAAAATAATTCTAAAGCACTTGGACTTGGTGTCAGCAAATTGTCCACTGTTCATCAGCATGAATTAATTATTTGTCTGAAAAATGAGGGGTCAGAGCAAGTGTTGCAGAAACCTTTTGTAAAATCAAATTCCAAAATTCTGCAAGAATCTACTGGAATACATCTGCTTTTTCTGTTTACTTTCTGCAAATGAGCTTACTGGCAAGAGTGCTGTGGAATTAAAAAAAAAAAAAAAGGCAAAAAATCAAGCAAATATCAGAGTAGTCCTAAAAAAGCAGATTCTGAGTTTGTCATAAACATAAGTGGATTTTTTTCTTCTCCAAAAAAATGGAGTTAATCATTCAAATACAGCAAGACACTGGCTGATTTGTGTGTTCAATCAAGACTAATCACCACAGCTTGAATTTGAATATTAAATGCTTGTGGAGTCTCCTCAAAAATTATCTGCATAATTTTTGTCATGTAGATTAAGTTATTTGATGAATTACATCAGACAATGCATATGTCTAAAAGTTGTGATAGGCTGGTGGACAATCTGCAAACAGAGGATGAGACAGATGTGAAGGAGTATACTATATAATTTCCTATAAATAGTTTGTTCATTTCTGAGTTTGATTCCAAGTTCTACAGGTTTTGATTTTTTCAGTAGCATCCATTGATCTATGAGTAAGTTTTTATTGGGTAATATTTATGGGGGGGGGGGGACATTCCTTGGGTGATATTTATGGGGGGGGGGGCATCTCCTTTCCAAGTTAAGGCATCAAAGCTGATATCTGCTGCTATGTTGCCAAGCTTCTTCCTAGGAACTGCGTAGCTATGGCCGGTTTGGTCTGCTTGTCTCTTGCATCTCCTGCTTGTCTCTTGCATCTCCTTCTCATGTCACTGCTGGCTGCAGCCCGGTGGGGTAGGCAGAGCCAGTAAAAATGCCATTAGCATCTCAAACCTACAGGAATAAAAAAAAACAGCCTTAACTATATAATGCTGACGGTTAATCAAGTGGAACTAGGAATTAGAAACCGCTGAATTGGAGAGAAGCGATGGCCTGATTAAAGAAATCCAAGTGAGTCGGCAGGTGAGAGCCAGTAAAATGCAGGACTTCATCAGCACATGAAACTAAATCAACTAAGCAGTGAATGACGGAGTGAGTATGAATACAGAATCATGGAGTTGAAAGGGACCATGGAGGGCACCTAGTCCAACCCCCTGAAGTGAGCAGGGACATCTTCCACTAGATCAGGTTGCCCAGAGCCCCATCTAACCTGACCTTGAATGTTTCCAGGGATGGGGTATCTACCACCTCCCTGGGCAACCTGTGCCAGTGTTTCACCACCCTAAGGTAAAATATTTCTTACCTGTATCTAATCTAAACCTCTCCTCTTTTAGTTTAAAACTATTACCCCTTGTCCTATTGCTACAGACCCTGTTAAAAGGTTTATATGAGCTTATTTAAGAATATGAAACCACTTTGCAAGTCATAAAGAAAAAGATGCAAATGGTATGATGCTGCATCTGGGGCATGGGTAGGTTGGCTTAAAAGGTGCTGTGTGTTTTGCTTGGTTGGTTGGTTGGTTGTTTTTCCAAGTGTGGCTGAGGTGCTCTCACTGTGCTGTGCAAACAGGACAAGCTGTGTTTTAACAGAGTCAGGCTGACTGGTGCCCTTCCCTGGGATGTCCTGGCCTTTCCTTGGAGCCACATGTTTTAGCCCCCCTGAGATTTGCTTGTAGATAGCATTTGTTCCCAATAGAGGCAGGCAAATTCTGTGCCTGCCCCTTGCTGCAGTGCCCTTCTTGTTTACCATGCATGCAGGGCTGTTGTTCACTCGTGCCCCTCGTCAGGGTGGCATCATGCAGGAGGGATGTTTTATACACAATACCAATGTATCGCAGCCAAGCCCATCTAGGGTATGAGCTAACTTGAAACGCGTGAAGTCAGACTTTCTGATGCATTTTATAGGGTAAAGGGCAAGAGTAATGCTGAGTTTTGGACTTGGATTGCTTACACGATAGACTGAACAGTTAATTGAGAATTTCATATTTTGGCACAATTTGTGTTTGTGGAAAAAGCCTGAAAACAACCTGGCATAGCAATCAAATGTATATGGTAGGAATTATAACATAGACAATATCTTTTCCAAAACATTATTTTGAAGTAGTTTTGTCAAATTAAAATTCACCCTAGGTTTCTAATAAGGACAAATCCTAAAAACACCAGAAGTGTCTTTGCAGGGCAACCCCAGGTCCTCATCCTCTATTGCTGTTGACTTCCTGTGACCTCCAGAACAACGGGAGTCTTCCAACACTGTCATCACCTGCATCGATAGGAATGTGATTGTGATTTGCCACAAGTTAGGCAATGACAGGCAAAGAAATGCAGAAAGTCTCTCATTAAAAAAAAAAAAAAATTCTGATGCTAACAGCTGGTTTTCATACAGGACTCTGTCCCTTCCCTGCTTCAGCCTTTGCAATTGAATCCACCAGTGAAACTTAACTGTAAATAAAAATGAAATCAACTTGATTATCCCATCTGAGATACAAAAAAAATTGAAAAGTATAAGCTGAAAAAAAAAATTAAAAGTATAAGCTGACATGAGCCAAATGGATCATGCTTTGTGAGGTTTTTTTCACCATTAATAGGATTTTCAATTATCAACCTGAGCAAGTACATTTATTATTAGGGCATCCATTTGGGCTGTTAAAGTCACACCATCTTTCTAACAAAGAATTAAGTATGGTAACAATTGGGATAAACAAACCCATGACGCAAAACAAGATTGTTTAAAAAGTCCAAGTACTGCAGTGCCACAGTACATCTCCCTGCTAGAGGTAAGAGCAGGAGGCTTCAGTCCTGGCAAGAGAAACTTGTCATTTCAGTCTCCTGCTGCCCCAGCCACCTTCTTGAATAAGACTCCCTGACACCACAGGACAGCTTGTTATGGTATGCTTTTACAAAAAGTCTCACACAGCAAATTGGAGGCTTCGTTCTCAGCCTGCTGAAGCGCAGAGAGATGGCTCCTCATTATGCTGGGGCTGGAGCAGAGATGTTACTGCACCTAATGGGAAAATGAGAAAATTCTGGGGAATCTCTGCTAGCTTCCAAAAAGTACATTGTTGTGCATATGGTGAAGGTTTCCTACATGGGGGACAGTTGTCTGCAAAGCTTACTTGCAAGTCAGCGAAGTCCAAAAGTTAGTGAGCTTCCATTTAAAAAAAAAAAACAAACCAAAAAATGGAACACCAAACCTCCCACCACCTAAAAAAAACCCAAACCAAAACCCCCAAAAAAACAGCCACAGGGTAGTTACCTGGATAACAAGAATATGCAGAACTGTACTAGTGTATGTTAGCAAAATTTAGAAGTGCATGCCTCAGTGGCTGAAGGAATCACCAAATATTGAAGATTGGTCAGGTAACCCCACATCCCCCATGTAATTGCTTCTTAGTTCATCGTTGTATTTCCCCAGGGGAAGAGCAGCAAGCCAGCTGAACTGAAACTTGCTTAGCCGCTCCTTTGTCCACAAAACCACCCATGTGACCTATGTAAAATTTCCAGGTTTGTCACTGCTACTACCCGTCATGATGGGATAAGATGATTAGAAAGTTGGTTGTGCGGGTCTTGGGCATCTTGAAAGAAGGATCCTTCCATCTCGGTAATCCCCTTCGAAGGTCCAGTGCTACAGGCAAAGTCTTGGTGTGTGAAAGGGCAAGAAGGTAAAGGGCAGAGGAAACAGAAAGTGGGATTATTCATTTCTCATGTAAGCAGTGAAAGGATTGATTGGGAGAAATTAATGCCCACCCCGACCATGCAGTATCTACAGGCTTGCTTGATCTTCCCTTACCCTGGGACCCATCTGTCATCTACGGGATTTATTTCTGGAAGGATGGATTGGGTAAATAAAGCACTTCATGTATTTCCCTGAGGAAAATAAATACTTTTAAGTGCATAATATCTATTTTCAGAAGACTTTTGAGTATCTCCAGACATAGTTCTGAGCAACCATCTCTGAGTGACTGTGCTTGAGTGGGGTGGGCTGGCCACAGGTCCCTTCCCACCTCAACCACGCTGATGTGGTCCATGTCCAGCGCTTTCACTGAAAGCTTGCAAGGAGTCCATGTCTTCATTAAGAAACGGTGGGAGCCAGTTTCCAGTAGTTTAATATTGGCAAGAGAGAGAATAAGCGAAGAAGGGCAGAGCCTTTTCAATGCCTCAGGGCAATGAAAAGTGAACTCCCTTTGTTTCGGACCATGCTGCAGTAATTGTGTGCGCGCTTTCTCTGTTGATAAATGTCTCCCTAGCTCTGGCTTCAACGTTTCATAACGGGAATAGCAGGGAAAATGATTAAATGCATGTCTAGCAGCACAACTAAACTAGCAAAAAACCCCACCCTCAGTGCAGCCTTTTCCAACCCAAAGTTTGGAACACAAAAGGGGAAAACGTGCCAGAATCCACATTGTGCCTTTAAGAGCTCTCCTTTCTCTACAACATCACCACTCTGCAGCGACTACAGGAAGAACAAGGTTTTGACTTCTTTTTTTTTTTTTTAAAGCTTTTTCAGTGTTGGGTACTCTCTGTCCAGGGTTTCTCTGACCCTTGCAATGCACGCAGTGTTCTTTAATCTAGGGATTGTCAGCCCCCTTACATCTGATAAGAGTGATGGCTGAGGTAGGCAATCAATGGGTACCTGCTGGTACCGCCTGCTCTGGTGTTACTGCGGAACAAAATGGTAAAGTCCCAGCAGACATTAGAACAGGCTTTGCCAAACAGTGCAGGGTGGGCCCTTTTTTTGGAGAGAAGCGACATGATAAGCTGAGAACCAGTTGGAGGGAATATCTGAAGTGTGGATGACAAGTTGAAACCCCACTGAAAGCAAAGTATTCTTGGTTCTTGCAGTTCTGCAAAGAAGTGTTTTTGCAGAAGTCTAGAACTGCAACATCCCAAACACTTCTGTAACCCTATATGTGGCCCATTTCCTCCTCCTCCTAAAAAAAAAAAAAAACCAATTAATATTTTTAAGCTGTCATTTAAGGTTAGAGGGTGGTTTGGTGGCATCTTTGCTTTCTTGCTGGAGAAGTATGAGATGTGGCAACAGGGAACAATGTTGTGGAGTGACTAATGGAAAGGGAGGTGCTGTGATTTGGCATCTTCTGTGGCATATGAGCAGTCATTTTAGAGATGCTTTTTCCGTAGGGATGAATGTCAGCATTGCTAGCAGGTTTTTTTTTCTTTTCTGGCTGTAATCAGCCCTGTGAAAAAAGACTCAGAACTGTATTTGCAACTGACTATATGTATAAACATGGCATACAATAGGTGTGCAGGCTTGAAAACAAAATTCAAAGAATGAATCGTCTATGCAATTGTTCTTGTTATAAAACAATTTTATGATATTCTAGTATTTTACTGAAGGGATGATGTGTTGTTTCCAAAGCTGAAAAAAAAGGCTGCTCTGTCACTGTTTCATTTCCCCTGGAAATGAAATGTAGAGTTTTCCACCTGGCAGATCAATAGCTTTTCAACATCTTCCTTTTTCTTGTGTTTCCCAGATGAATGCTTATTATTTGGAAGCATAACAGAAATGAGACAGAAAATGACTGCAGGAGAATTTGAAGCGAAGTCTTTCACTTAAGCAACTGTAAAACATGAAGAGGCGATGAAATCTGATTTTTTTTTTTCTTTGCAGTGAACAATGCTGTATTACTGCACAACACTCTTGATTTGTGGATGTTGGGCTGAGCAGACCTTTTTCTAATGCCAGGCAAATAACCAGAGTCAGGATCCTGAGGAGCGCGCTCCACAGTGGCATTTCCAAAACATTTCACGTAGATGTCCCCAGCTTCTGCCAGGTGCCTGGCACTGCATGCTTTGGGTAGCTTTTGCTGGTGTTTTTGTGTGGACACCTGAGTGCATGCAAGGAGATCCAAGTAATGCTTAAGCATTGCCAAAAAAATTGAATTTACCCATGGCTGCAGGGAGGTCTCCAGGAACATCTGAGTTCTGCTCAGAGGGAGGAGGAGAATCTGGCTGAATTTTTCAGGCAATAATATGAGGGCATTTGCCATTTTAAAACTCCAAAATCTGCCAGTGAACTTGATCCTTTTGGGGGAGTAGAGTTACCTATGTGGTAACTTTTTTTTCTTTTTACTAATCTATGGCGTTGCACCTCTAACCCAAAGCATTCATTTGTCTACTCCAAAATCTGCCAGTGAACTTGATCCTTTTGGGGGAGTAGAGTTACCTATGTGGTAACTTTTTTTCTTTTTACTAATCTATGGCATTGCACCTCTAACCCAAAGCATCCATTTGTCTCCTGCAGCCTCCCTCCTTGCGTGCAACCCTGCTTTGCTGGCGATGCTCAGAAATGCGCCAACATCAGCAGAACAGCCTCGTGCAAAAGTACATCTGGAAATGACACCAAGCAGGGGCGTTAGAGCAGCTCACGATGTTTTCAGGGAGTTACAAATCAATGTGGATGCGTGTTTGAACAGCAGCTGTTAGGGATCACTTAATGGGGCTACAAAGAAATGGAAACAAATTTAAAAGTGTGGCCAAACCCAATTCTCCTGCCCTACCAGGTCTTACAGCGGCCGTAGCAGGGTGGTTGCTTTGTTGAGCAGATGGGTGGGAAGGAGGTTGTTGGATGCTCTGAAAGTATGTTTTGGAGTGAGGGGGTAACCTTGCCCGGCCTCATCTGATGCCAGCAGAGCACTCTCAGTCCCAGTGGTCACGTGCATGTTGGGTTGCCCTGTCCCACCACCCACTGGGCCTTTGTTAGGGGAGTGTTTGTGAGGAAGAGGGATCTGGTCTCCAAAGTGGATGTGGTACAAGGGCAGCACCTCAGCACTGCTTGTTTCCTGGGGCAAGTTGTTCATTTCCATATATAAGCAGGGACCAGCGTCTAAGACGGGGCTGCAAAAAGCCACCAGCTGCCTGGAAACCCCCAAGATCAGGAAAGCTGGGTCTGTCCCTGATGCCATGGGATAGAGACTGGCCATTGTGTTATTCAGTTTAAGCCTCTCTCTTTATGAGAAGGAAGTCGCTACCCCATAGCACAGGGGTTGCCTTAAAACTTATGGCACAAGTGCTGGGAGAGGACCCAAGGAGAAGTGGACCAAGCACCAGCTGTAGCAATCAACTGCAGCCTCCCCTGGCCAAATCCAGCAGAGCCATTGCAGAAAGGTGCTGGTCCTGGAGGGCGTCCTTGGTGCAGGAGCAGAAGGAGCTGCTCCCCAGAACACGTGGCTCCACAGCCGGCTGCATGGACACAGTTTGCTTAGGAAGCGCAGGCTGCTTGGGCTGTGGCAGAATGCTCCAGCGGGTAGGGACCTCTTGCAGAACCAGGTGGGAGTGGTCTAGGGGGGTGAGCAGAACTGCTTCATGCAGACCCTACCAACCCCTCAGGCTCCTTCCATCAGCTGTTCCCTTTAACCTTCCCCCAAGGCAAGGCGGTACCTGCTTGACCCTGAGGCAGAGGAGGGCTCCGATTGCCCATCAGCGCACCTAACCTCAGCTCATGGCCACAGTCAGCCGGTATATAGTTGGTATCTGCACCCCCCTCTGATTTTATTTGATTTTAAAACCTCCAAGAAGCAACAACTTTTGCCTGTCTCTGGTGGGTGCGCTCCCAAAGCCACAAAGGAGGGTGAGAAGACTGTTGGAGAGGAAAAGTAATGGGTCTGGGTTTCTCAAGCATTTGCTGGCTGGTTTTGAGGGAGGCAATTTAGGGAGCGATGGTTTTCAGCAGGCTGTAGGCCACTTTGGTTATATAAGGCTCATCAGGCAAGACATGAAGCACTCCCAGTCACTAAAGTTTCTATTTCCAGTCTTGGCTATGTTTTATACTGGTCATCAGGTCTGGATGAATGTTGCCTTTTATTCAGGACAAGTTGTCTTTTCAGCAGTGTTTAAATGTATTCTTAATGTGGATTATCATGTTTTATGGTGCAGCCTCTGAAAAAGAAAGAGAGGCTTTAAGAAAGCTTTTTGCTGGCAGTAAATTAGATCCAAGTTTCTGTGACAGAGCTGTAATAGCTCTTCAGAGCAGATGTATTTTATCAATTTGAGAACACAGAGTGAGAAAACATGTACTGTGTTCAGGCTTTCTAAAATGTATTTTCATGTGAGTATGTACACAGTCAACAATAAATCTATAGAAGCTATTATTGTCTTTAAGTTAAACACGATTCAGCTTGCAATGTGTCTGTTATTTACATATAGGATGACAGGAGGCACTTTTCAAGCCACATGTTGCTTTTTAAGGCAAAGCTGGATACTGACGGGAGTGATGGGCTATTGGCCCAGGTTTGGTTGAGGGGAAAGGCACCCTCCAAGGCAGACAACCCACCCACGTGCTGTTTTATAGACCCACAGTACATGGGAGAAACCTTCTCACAGTTATCTGCAATCCACTTTCCTGGCATGGGAGCCTTCTCAGCTGCTGCGGTTGCTGCTATACATGGTGAGTGAGACATGTTACCGACACCGCCTTCCTCCTCTTCCTTCTCCTCCCAAATCTCTGTGCTCCCAGCCCCCAGAGAGGGAGGCTGGCATTAGCTGCCAGCTTGGGCTGTGGTGGACCTGCAGCTGTGTCCCTCACACCAGCAACATGTGTGCATCTCACCTCCCTCAGAGGGTGGCTCTGCGGGGTGACAAGGCTGTAGGCGGTGTGGGAAATGCCAGCTAGGCTGTCCAGCCCTGCAGACACAGTCCCCAGAAAAGCTGACATGGTCCCAGTCTCCCAGGAGCTTCTGTGGCAGCTCACATTTTTCTGAGGTTCTTCAGAGGGAGCAGCTCCACCTCCTCTGGATGTGACATGGTAGGTATGGAATATGGTCCTCTCCCTTCTCTTGTCATCTTCCTCTCTTTCACAGCAGTGTCAGTCTGTGAGTGAGGTGGTTTTGCTCACCCCAGCTGTATAGGTTGATGAACACTGCCAACCAACATTTTTCTTGCTTTTTAATTTTATTTTTTTTTCTTGAGAAGAGACTATTGTGAAGAGAAGGCTTGCTTGGTTATGCACAGATTTGAATCTGGTTTTCGACCGGGCTGTGAAAAGACTCAACAGAATTTTCATGACTTATTCTCATCAAAAAAAGCAGGCACACGGGGGAAGGTTTTGCTCACCGAAGGATGGATTTCTGTGCCTTTGTAGAACACAGAGCACCCATAAACTGAGGCAGAGGCCTTGAATCCCTAGGACCTTGCCAATACAGGCTGTGTGACTTCTGTGGACAAAATGTTTTCCAGTCCTACTGGCAAGCTAGTTTGCTAGAATTAGAGAATTAAGAGAACAGAAAAGCAGCTACTTGAATTTGATTGTTTTCTAGCATGGTTTTCCTAAGGAAGCAAGTCTTATGCAATGATGTTGGCTGCCTGTCTTGGACCTCTCAATGTTTGAAACATTTGGTCATTTTCAAGCACATTTTTCAGATGGGGGAAAAAGTCTGAGACATTACTAAATTCTATCAGTCATGTGAAAATTAGAGTCCCCATAAAAATAAAAGGACAAGATGTGTGCCCCAGGTCAGGCAACGTCTGCAACATGATCACATATGGTGTTAACTGCTGGAACACCCACATGAGAGAGAGACTTTATGAATGTCCCAACCACAGGAAAAGCTTCCCCGGAAGCTTGAAATCAACCACAAGACACACATCTGCAAGGAGCCAGATTATGTTAAATAGGGGTGCGTGAGGGAGTAGCTTCAAATGTCTACAATTTCTATTTGCCATTGCTATCCCTACATCATTTGATTTGCTCTGCATCCCTGAGAAATTTGCTCAGATCTCGAATATCTAAGAGTTTTTCCCAAGCGAGGTAACGGATGCCAATAGATCTGCGCATTCAGAGCACACAAAGAATTTTTCAGAAATTCTGCTGAGCTGAGGTCAAGAGGAATGAGCAGACGTTTTTCTTATTTCTTTATTGTCTTGTTCAGTCTCCTCCCCTCCACAGGCAGATCTGGTTTATGAGGTTTCCAGGACAGCTCCACTGATGTGACATTATGCTGGCCATGTCATTTCCTCCCTTAGCTGTGTTTGTTTCTGTTTTGCTCTGTGGTTGGCCCAAGACGGGTTGCCCAGGGCTTTCCATTTTAGTTCCTTCTTTCCATATGGAGGAAATTTGCAACTTCTCTTTGTGGCGTGATGTGATGTGGATCATGACTATCTTCACGAAAACCCTTTTCTAGTCCTATTCCGCCTTAAGCTTCATGAAAGTGACCAAACCAGATTTGGTTCACAGAGTGGAACCTTCCGTAGGGTCTGCCACCATGGGCACTGTTGTGAGACTGCTTAACTCGACCCTAAATGCAGAATAACAGCCCCCATAGAGTCTGTTTGTTGTCTGTAGAGGCATGGTGGGTGTCTGAATAGGCTTGGGAGGAGATAGTGTGGGAGTTGCAGAAAAAACCTGCTCGCTGCTTCCTGGGCTGAATAGCCTTCTGGGTGGCTGGGAGCACTGCTGGCAGGGAGATGTGGCATTTGCCTTTTTCTCTTTACTAGATTTGACCCCAGGGTGGTTTCTGCAGTTGGTGATTAGTTTCCTAAATCACTGTTCCTGGACGACAGGTGTATCTGGATATTTACTCTGAAATGTGGTGATAAGGTTCTGCTCCATTAAGGTGCTCTCAAGGAGTAAAGATTTCCAAAATTCCATTTTTCACTTGACATTAAGTTTGGAGCAGAATTTTCATTTTCCCTTAGATGCAATCCCCGTTTAAAACAACATCTCCACATACAAAACAAAATCCTGGCTTTGTGTTCCAGGAAAAAAAAAAAAAAAAGAACAGTCATATAGTCATAGTTGTACAACACCATTAGCTCTATTCTCTGCAAAAGCTGAAACTTTCCAAGGGGCAGCAGTTGCAGAGCTCAGCCAGATAAACCTTCCCATTCTCAGGTTTTGGATATCTTCTGGGCATGTTAGAAAGAAAATAAAGAGTTCAGATTTACAACTCTGTGATCCCAGGTGAAAAGAATTGGAAGACTTTCTTAGAAGGGTTAAATTTCATACATCATTACACACCCACCCCACCCGCTCAGAGGAGGATGTTTGGTTATTAAATCCCACCAGCATCGAGGGTGCTACTGTCACTACTAAAAGGTTGAGACTTGCGTCAGAGTTTGTATATAAACTCCTTGACTAGAGCAAGTGAAACGGTAAATTCCAAATATCCAAACAAAATTCTTGGCAAAGTCACAGGATATTATTTTGTTTAGGAAAAGCCAAGGAGACACAACCTCATGGTGAAGGGAGATGGAATTACTCTTAGAAGAAGGGGCAGACCTCTGAAAGCCCCCGTCACACGCACAGACAGCAGATGACTGAGCATCAAACAGCAGAAATAGTTTTCTGGGCATGTTTCTACTCACAAGCACTCCTATGATCACTTTTTATTTTTTTAATTGAAAATCCCCTGAAAAACCCGGATTACTTTCTAGTGCTCAGCCTAAAACCACTCTGCAAGTCCACACGCGACACGTTTGCCTTTGCAGAATCGTGGCATCGCGTGCGCAAGGTGTCTGTCCCACCAGTGCTCTGCAGACGGATGGATGGAGGAGCCCCGGCCGCTGCTGAGTCACCTCCGTCACACAAACAGGTTCTCTGTTCTCACGGGTGGGGAAAATCCTTGTCCTGGTGATATTTGGACTTTCTGCAGCTCCAAGGATGCTTGCAGTGTTATAAATAGCAGCGGTGGGGCTGTTAAAGAGTGCAGGGCTGTGACTAACGCTCTGTTTGAATAGCACGCTTTCCGCGGCAGATCTATGTTTTTATTTCCAGCATTTATAATCTTCCTTTCCTGGAGTTCACGATAAATATGGAAGGGAGAAGCTTTGCTTTCTCCCCTCGTGAACTGGCACAGTCCTGGTGGGTTTGGTCTGTCACAGATCCCTGCCCAGCTGCATGCCACGGTATAAAGCACTGTCCTTGATCCTCCTCCTTTTTTCTTTAAAACGTGCATTTCACCGGACTGGCCTGAGTGTTAATTCTCTGCTGACTGCCTCTGAATCTTGTACAGAGGAGTGTCCCACTTCCTGAGAGCCAGCAAAGAGGGCAGCTGGAGGGCAGAAAGCACCCTATGGAGGCTGTAGGAACGGCTGAAGTTAAATCAGGTGATGTCTGATCGGCAACACGTGGCAGGTCAGGCTCTAGCATGGGAAGGTCTGAACTTGGCATAGGATGTAGCAAAGCTGCTTGGTGCCCTCCCTGCAGAAGGAAGTGAAATCCGGGATTTCCCCAGCACAGCCAGGCGTGTCGAGGAGGCTGGGACACAAGGGTGACACCAGTGCCAGGCTGACACTGAAGAGGTAAAGCACGAGGGATGTGCCAGCTCTCTCCCTCTGCATACAGCCAGCGCCCAAGTTCTCTCTTTTAACAGCGAGCTCGTTTGACAAGCAAAATTGGAAAAAAAACCCCCACAGAACCCAATGCAGAGGAGCTGGTGGGGATTAGACCGCAGCACTAGGTAAAATTAAAAAGAATACCTCCTGCTAGGTTAGTTAAAAAAAAAAAAAAAAAAGTGCGAGGGAAAGGAAGAGTGCAGATTTTGAGATATGGATACGTGGAGTTGAAAGGCCTCTTAAAGTAAAGATGACTCAAGGGTGATATGTACAGACTAAAACATAATGAGGAATATTACTTGGAAAGATTTGCAGATGTTAAAGTATCTTTTCAGATTTGGACTTTCAGTGGTTTTTGTAAACAAGCAGAGCTGAGAAGCCCTACTGGCACAGACCTTATCTAGCAAGAAGCAGTCCAGCGATTCCTCAATGTTTAATGGCTTTTAATGAAGATCTCAAGCCTCAGGAGCAGAAATATCCATTGGAAAAGATTCTTAATGCTCTCAAACTAACATAGAAGTCCTTGTGCTTCTTAGTGGAATCAAAGCTGGCCTTTAAAGGACACCTAGAAGCCAATAGGAGTATTAGAAACATCTTTGAAAAAGCCAGCAATGACGTTTTTCCCACGTGCTTCAGGTAGGCACCGTTGTATTAATGCATACGAGTATTAACAACTGCACCGTAAGAAGGCATGTCCAGTCAAGCGGAAATCTGGTTTACATACCTCGCCTTCACCTCTCTGTGATTATTTTGCTCTCTATTAAACGGTTGGTTGGATTACTAATTAAAAGGGGGGGAAAAAAGCACTTTCCATTTGCAATCGTTTCAGAGCCTTAATTTCCTTGGAGGTCTAACAGCGTGTACTGTTGACACAGCTCAAACAGTCACATCACGGTTATCCCGGAAAAGCACTGCAAATACGATAATGAACTCAACACGTGTATCGACGTGAGAAGTCAGAGAGGCCAACTCCAACCTGTTGCGCTCCTCCAGCAGCAAACGGTGGAGGAAGATGCCTGGCACGGGAACATCTGTGCAAACAAACACCACCACAGCTATCGAGACATCCTGCCCCGCTCCAGCGCTGTGTTTTGTCACAAGGGGTGTCACCAGCTTGCATCGTGGCCCGCAGCCTCGCAGGATGCTGAGCTCTGGGGGTGCGTTGGAAGGTGGCAGGTGTTTTTCCATGGCCGCAACGGTGTGGGGAAGGAAAGAAAAGGTCTGCGGTTACCCCAGTGAGACCAGCAGAAGATACTGGCAGGCATCAGACCATCTAGTGAATGTGGCACAGAGGTTTCCCATTGCGGCTGTCTTACTGTAAAGCTCGTTAGCAGGTCTGCGCTTGTGCGTGAGCTGTGTACCTGCTCAGCTCTCTTCTCAGCAAGCAGGCTTTGCCCAAAACACACCATCGCTGCTGTGGGGCGCTTCATTTCTTTTGCAGAGACCTTGGTCCAGTGGCTGTGCCCACTCTTCTGAAAAATACAAGTCAAGGGCTTGTAAAGCCTGACAGAAGTGAGTTTGCTATGGAGGCAAGAGGTAAAATGAAGTTGCAAAGGCAGGAAAGTGGAATTCGCCGAAGGAAGTTGCTCTCTGGTAAAAAATCAGCATGTTTAATGGTGTCCTTACTGCAGCTCAGTCCTGGGGGTCCTCTGCCATCACACAGGAGGCTCCAGGCAAGGTGTGCCTGAGCTGGCTGCCCCTGAGCCAGCGGGACACCCCACTGGGGAGGCTCAGTGGAAAAAAAATGTCTGCAATTTAAAGCTCTTGGCTTCTCTGCCAGGTTGCAAGCACAGGTTGTGGGGAAGTGAGGTAGTGACTGGTAACTCTGGGGGCAGACCACGGCACTGGGGGGTTTCTGACAGGCACCCGGTGGCCTCTACGCTCCTTGTGTCCTTAAGGGTTGTGAAGGGCCCTGAAGGAGATGGGGCATCTTTGCTAGTTATCGATTGCAATCCCCCAGCCTCTTCAGTGCAACCCATGTGTCTGACCGTAACACTGAAGGGAATAGATGCTGGCACTGATGACGCAAGACAGGTGAGGTCATTGCTGGGGGATTGCCAGCTGGTGCTGTAATGGGCTCACACGTTCATCTTCTGAACGTGCCAGTTTTCCTCAAGTTTCAGAAGACAACCTTGCAGTCACCTCCAAGGCCGTTTCCTTCTGGAGAAGCTGTTGCAAACGGCAATAAAATTTGCTGCCTTCTTTCCAGATAAAAAGTGATCCTGGGGTCAGGGCAGCACCCTTCAGGCAGCCAAGCCCTGCAGTGCTGGACTGGGATTTCTGGCTGGAGGGCTGCCTGCCTGCCCCTGCCACCAGCTCTGCCCGAGAAGGGCTGTATAGTGATCCAGCTGCATTCAGAAAACAACCCACAGCCAAGCTGATCACCTGCTCTTCCCCATTCTCCAGCTTGGGAGGAGAAAAGGAGATGGATTATAAACAGAAAGGGAAACTCTTCTGCCTGC
Organism: Pterocles gutturalis; assembly: GCF_000699245.1. Classification (NCBI taxonomy): domain Eukaryota; kingdom Metazoa; phylum Chordata; class Aves; order Pterocliformes; family Pteroclidae; genus Pterocles; species Pterocles gutturalis. The sequence continues at coordinate 39,010 of NW_010097711.1, read as the reverse complement.
CAAGCTGCCACGGGAGCTATCATGGGGCAGAGATCGTTATCCCACACTGCATCGGATAATTATTTACCGGCCTAGAGATAACCGTGCAAGTGCATTCACTTTTCCTGGAGAAAAATGGGATTGTAGTCAATATTCCAGTTTATGTCTCAGTATTCAGGCTTCAGAGGGGAAAGCAGAAAGAGCCCAGTGGTCACACAGTCACCTCTAGGCTGGTGGCTGTGGCTTCTGCGTGATGCTCACTCAGGTCCCCAAGGATAGTGCAGGTGTCCAAATGCTCAAAGCCCCTGTTAAAGCGTGGGGGGAGCAACAACACTCCTCCTCTCTGTGCAAGGTATAAGGGATGATGAAATGGGATCTGCTGATGGATAAACGGTCATGAGGGACCACGGTGCCGATGTGGCTGAGCTTATCTCAGAGTCCAGCCCTGCGGCTGAGCATCAGGAGTGATGGATGCTCGTTTGTGAGTCCAGCCTCTACGGTGTGTGCTTTTGTAAAGGTACACAGTGCTCCCAGGTCACCGTACTGATTTCAAACAAATTTCTCAGGAAGGTAAAGGTCCTAATCATGACTCACTTACCACACATTGCCATAGTTCTGTTCATTATTATTATTCTGAAGTCATTTCTTTCCATAGATCACTTCTGCTTTTTCAAAACAATTAGTGTCTTGACAAGTTCATACATTGTTCAGCAAATATTCTTGGTTTTGTTACATAATTTATTTAACTTTTTTTTCCCTGCTTTTCAACCAGCTCCAAAATTTACATCAACTAAATTAATTTCAAGAGCTTTTTTCTCCCTACCTTTGAACTATCGAATGCCAATACAACTGCAGATTTCTGTTTCATAAACACAGATTAGAGGTAATGTGGAGTGTAACCTCTTTTGTGCCCAACTAGAAGTTAATGGAATTTCATTGTTTCACTCTCCTATAGTTATAAAAATGTTGCCTTATATTGCAGTGTGCAAAAGCATAAAGTATATCTGTACATTTACATGCATAGATGGTCACATAATAGTGTCAGAGGAACGGATCTTCCAAGATTGCTCTGTCTGGTTATAGGAAAAAAAGTCAATGAGTAAAACTCCCTGTGGTTCAAAGCTAAAGCAGCAGCAAAATAGCAATTCAAAACTACCCCACTCTAAAATATTAAATGCATGTAGTAATGCAGGCAAGAAAATAGGGTTTAACTGGTCACACAGTGGCTAATGTTACAATATCTCAAAATATAATTGATTTTGTCTCTGTTGGGATATATTTTATCATGGCACAATCATGAGGAAACAGCGCAGTACAGGCGACATCTTACTTTGAATTGTTGGTAACCAGCTTTGCTGGGTACTTGGACGTTATGTGACTTCTGCTGATCCCTGGTCAGGCAAAGGGTAAGTGTAAGAATAACACCGCAGCCCTGTCTGAGCTGATTTACTGCACGAGTAAGTCTATCACTAATAATAGAGCAACTGGAGCCAAGGAGAACTGTAAGGCAAAGCAGGGATTTACAGCAACTAGAAAGCAAGGATTTAAAGCAACCAGAAAGAGAGAGAATTCCAATTCGCAATATAATTAAACCTCAATGTCAGGTGCAAAGCATTACAGAGCTAACCTAATGGCATGCGTCCATGCAGACTCTCACCAGCCACTTGCCTGTTTCTTAAGGATTTTGGTGGCATCCGACTCAAGGATTCCCAAACACACCCTGAGCAGGGATCTTAACCCAGCAGGGCCCTGGACGTCCCCAAGGACATACTTGGAGGTTGAGGGCTCTCAGCATCCTACAGCACCAATCTCCCATTTAGGGTTGATTTGACTACTCAAACTGATGTTAAAAATGCTTTTTTAATAGATCCATGTGGATTAGTGAGCTTTATTTACTAGGCAGACACTCCTGTCACACGCACTTTCTTAGTTTATGCATGTAAGCTGTACAGTCACTGGAGAACACCATGCTTCGTGGAGGATTTTAAAACACGAGAGTTATTAGTGACTTGAAAAAAAAAAAAGCATCATTTCAACAGCCGTTTGTCTTTCAGGGCTCCATTGTCACCACTCCCTGCTACTTAGCATCAGGAGAGGAGAGGTTTTGTTATTTTTATTCTGTATTAAGAGAGCTGAGTGCCAGGTTCTGAACTCTGGTACGGCACTGCTTGAGGCTGCTGGCTTTTCTGGTTTGGATGATCAATGCTTCAATTTGCTGCTGTGCTTGTAAAGAGAGAGGCTTTAAATGTGTCCCTTTTTTTCCACCTGCCTTTGGGTTTTCTCTGTTTATTAACTATATGTGTATAAAAGCACTGGCTTTTAGCTTAGTTTTCTATTAAGAAAGAAATGTTGTTGAGCTGTTGTAGCTGTGCAGGAGCAATCTGGCTACTACAGATTAAGGGACATTTACAAAAAATTCCCAGGCAGCCTGCCTTTGAGAAGCATTCAGACAAAGAGTTAGAGAAAGAAAGAATAAAGACAGCAGAATAACAATGCACAGACTTAAAAGCATGGAATCTGTCTCCTTAAAAATGTTCACTACTTTTAGCATTAAAAGGATTGTTAAAATACCAGCCCAACACTGTGCTGCTGCTGGCCTTGGTGGATGCTATCAAGGGTGACAAGCATCCTGGGGAAAGATGGGGCACAGGACCAGGGCTCTCGTCCCTGCTTGAATTCACTCTCTGAACTTGAGCGGGTCAGTCAAGACTAAATGTACAAACCTGCCTTAGAGTCAAGCCCCTGCAGCCACACGCAAGAGGTTGGTCTCCAGAGGTGCTGGAGCCCCTGTGGAGATCTGCTTTGTTTTGGTGTGAGGCGGTCCTGTATTTGCTCAATGGGGCTGAAGTTACAGATCTATTTTAGTTGCTGCTTTGTGTCAATTCCCTATAAACTACTGAGCAGGACAGAAAAATTTTCGTCTTGGAAAAAATACTCCGTTGCCCATTTAGATGCATGAGCGCTGTATCCTAATCTCTGATCCAGCATTGACCTGTTTTCCTAATACCAGGTCTAGTCATAAAAGCTACTGAACTGAAACTCCTTCTTGCTCAGGTGTATCAGGCCATGCATCAGCTGGTGATGATCCTCTCCATGTCTCAGAAATGATTAATTTTTTTAAATTAACCCCTCAGGCAGTGTGCCACATCAGCATTTCTGGCCACACAGACTTTATCTAATTACGTTGGTAAACCAGTTCTTAAATCAATGTTTCTATGCCAAATCTTCACCTGGTTTCAATAGACATGATTTTATCTATTTTAAAGCTATGCTATTTTACACCAGCCAAAATAATGGCTCTTTCTTTCTAGCAAGCAATCCTGAAAGCTCTATTAGATTAAATTTACCTGGGGTGTACATCCCAGATGATTCTGCAAAACTGTCTTAATCTAGAAAGGAGAAGTTTTACTATTATTGTATTAAGTTCTTTTGTGTTTATCTTTTTAGAACGATCATTTCACTTGACTATCATGCAAGAATTTCATCTGACATTGAGTTTAGGTGTACCTGGATTCCATTATACTGTCTAATTTATATTTGATATAAAATGACAATAGCTTGAAACTGTATTGACAGATCTTTATTGAAGATAATTACTCAACCAGAATTGTTCTGAATGAATTAATCAGATTGAAAATTCACTTCAATTTTACAGCACTCCAGCGATAAGAAACGTAACTATACACATTTTCCTTGCTAGATTGTAACTATACTTTTGTTTAAAACTCTTTGAATTCTTTCAGGTAAATTTGAGCTCCCCAGAGAAGCCTGTAGCACCTAAGCTCAACTTCTGAGATTTGATTAATTCACAGTTCAAGATGATACTGCTACAGGCAGACGTTTCACTCGTTTCCCTGGGATATGGCAGGCTGTCACTTGTTTCAGGGAGATGGTTTAGCAGGATCACTACTGTGATTAGGAAGCAGGTTTGTTCTTCATTTGTTGGAGCAGGTGGGAAACTGGCCGCTGCCGCATGGGTCTGGGGATGTCTCTCTTTCCACCCAACCCCAGGGAGGAACCAGAGGACCCAGGTTGCACCCCCAGCCCCTCTCCTCTGACAAATTCAGTTGCTAGTCTACATAGGACCAGCCGTAGGCTCACAGTTAAGTGTCTATGTAACTGTCTTTGGGATTTCAGAGGCCTTATGCTCAGAACTTTGCAGAATCAGTCCATAGCAATGAGAAATATTGCTTGTAACTTCAGTGGCTACACACATTTTACCTCGATGATAGGTTGTAAAAATTTATTCTTTCTGTTTTGTTCTATTTCCTCTAAAAAAGAGTTGTCATCAGTGAAAATTTAAAAATTATGCCTTCTGTTTTCTTAATCCATTCAAATTCATTTGGAAACACAGGTCATATGTGTGATAGGATGTTTGTTCTCCATCTTGTATTCTTTGGCTAGCAACTGGTATGTATGGAACTGCCTTTCCAATAATTACCTTCTGGTGAAGTTTTCTAGAAGTTCTAATCAGCCAGGATATAAAACAGCAGAAAGGAAAAAAAAAAATGTAACAGTAAACTATAGCAGGGGAGGGAAGGAAGAGATGAAAAATCAGCAATGCATCTGAGATACAGCCATGGTGCATTCACACAGCAGCCACAAGAGCTTACATATGCTTGACCTAGTAAGTGTAGTTGCCACTCAGACATATTGAACTAGTATTTATTTCATGTCATATTTAAAAATGAGTTGAGTCACAAAAGTGAGAAATGAAAAGTAGTGAAGACAGGAATATAGAGGTAGAAGACAGGTGAAGAGGGAATGATCGTGATGAGAAATCATACTCAGAGTAAGTGTGCTGTGGATAAGGTAATTCTTTTGTAGACTATTAATTAAAGGTTTATTTCCTTGTGTTGAAGCCTCATTGTCCTAACGCATTTAGACAGAGAGGAAGAAAAGGAAAAGGATGGGGTGGATGTAATTCACCATCAGGAGAGGAAAGTTGCTGCAGGTAATGCAGTCACTCCTTTCATATGCTCTGTCGCTCTATCCCAGTAAAACATTTTTACATTCCCCTCAGCATCTTTTAAATCACTTATTATTGTTTCAACTGGTTTATTTGTATTCCTTTTCCTCTAAGCCAAATGGGACTGTTTATTGGGAAGCATTACAGCACATCACTGTGCATTTGAGTTATTTTGGTTTCTGCTTGCTTCCTGCAGGTCTCAAAGGTTGCCAGCTGCTTGTTGTAAGGATCTGAGCCAGCAAATTGTTGGTACCTACCTTAACATCGATTGCTGGGACTTTATATGGCTCTCCACAGAAATGTGTGCCATAGGCTGCTGTGATTCTTATATTGCTATTCATATCTATTGTACCAGCCCTCTGCGACCCTTCATGAGGGATGCTAAACACAAGGCTCTGTCTTTGTGGGGAGAAGAAAATGATCATTGCCTTGGAGGCCATGCAAATGCCCTTTCCTTGTTCTTCAACCCCAGGATGCTAATGGAACAGCTTCTCTGCTCTTCACTCTAGTTTTGGTCTGCTGGCTTAATGGAGGTTCTCCTGATTTTTCCTGTTGTGAGAAATGAGAGGAACACTGGTCTTGTAAGTGCATACTGGTACCACCCCCCCTCCTGATAACACCACTTGGAAGGCTGTGTAATTCTATTAATTTCAGTTGAATAAGTTGATTGATGCGGATTTAGGTGAGAGGAGAATCAGTCTTGCTACTGCACAAGTTGCTAACAGATTTGCCTTACCCTTGTATCAAATTTACTCTCCTGACTTAATATGGTTTTGCAGAATTCCCAGTAGACCCTGATAAACCAACTGAATATATTGTGTGAATTTGCTCAGTCTTTCCAGCAGAAGAAATGAAAATATTGTGTAGGATTACGCAAAGCAATTTTCCATACATTTAGGCTAAGCACAGGTGGAATCTGATGTGGGAAGCTGGCGCTCTCCTTTTGCTCGCTATCACAGCCCTAATAACAGACCTGTGAATTAGGTGAGGGGAAGCTAGATATCTCAACTGCACTGATGATCGCTGCCTCGTGTTTTACCTCTGGTCAAGTACTTTCACACATGAGTTATTATATAAAACCCCTAAACACCTGAAGGAGAAAGCAGAAACCTCACTGGAGAAAGGTGCATGTGTGTTGGCCAGCTGTTGTCCCACCAGGAACCAATTTGCTTCCAGTACCAATTCCTATTGTAAAAGCTAATTTGGAAGCTGCTGAACTTTTATCTACGTAGATGTTGCAAATAGAACATACAGGCAAATGGCGTACAGTTCAGCAGATGGACTTAGCCTACTCTGGGGCTGGTGGAGAATACTTAGATGTCTCAAAGAATAAAAATAATAGTCACAGTCTATTCAAATATTTCGTATTGCACTGACACAACAGAAGTCTGGCTTTAGCAGAACTGCTGGTCCATAAACTAAATGTGTTCTACATCTTTGGCAAGGAAACGTATCCTGTCTTAGCCCAGTAACATGGTATTTTAGAAGGATGATTTTTAAAAATTGAGATAAAAAGCAATGAAATTTTAAAAATTTTTAGATCCTACAGAGGGGAAAAAAGCCCCCCACAACCCAAAATGCCTACACAGAATAGAACCTTAGAAAGCCAGAATGTCATTGAATGAAAAAGGGAGCATGGACTCCAGGACATCTAGTAGTCAAGGGCCAGGAGGTTATTTCAACCAAACCACTGGAAAATGAAAATTCTACTGTATTAAGCCAATAAAAAGAAATTAAGGTACAGTGGGAGATAGGTAAGGAGAAAAGCAGAAGAGCTAAAACAGTGCGGATATTGAGGACGGGGAGGGAGGGAAGACACACAAAACTGAAAAACAATATCAAGAAATCCTTGATGTGTATCAAGAGGATGGAATTTGGAAAAGAGGTGGGTTATGGATAGTTAAAAGGATCACTTCAGAAACATGGAGGTCATTGAGCCATTGAGAAGGCACCTGCTCAAGAATGGTTATTTTTTAACTTTTTTTTTCCTGATGATGGCTAAAGGTACTATTCAAAACTATGCAGAAGAAAAGGTGTTGAAATAACTGGAAAAACTGGAGAGTAGAAAGTCTCTAGAAGTCTTAAGCCCGGCGCAACATAAAAATGACAAAAGGGTTGAGTTAGTAGCAAGAGCGTTCATCCATTGTCCAAACAGGCGTTGTACTGGGACACTAGAAGGTGTCAAATGTCCTTGATGTTTGAAAGGCTCTTCTGGGAACTAAGATGACTGCAAACCACAAAGTCTTATTTGTGAACTTGGTAAGTTAAATCACAAAAGGTCACAGAACAATTGGAAGACGCGGTAATCAGATTATTTGACAAGCAAGTAATGAGATGGTATTGTAAGAGGTGTTCGACAGAGAAAAATCATAATTGGGAGTAAAATATAGATGGGCAAATTGATAGAGAATCAGTGGGAAGAATGGATGGATTTGTTCTTCAAGATGACCATTGCAAAACAGTTCTCACTATTAGGGTCTAGAAGCAAGGCTTTCCAAATTGTCTCCCTGTGTTTAAACTTTTGCTGATCTACCCTTGCCAACCTCAACTGGTCTAGGGTGGAGAAGGTAAATAAGTGGAGGAGTATTTGCAGAAAGGCTGCAGAAAATCAGAATAGTGTTAAGCTGGCATTCATAGATGGTGAAATTGTGTTGGTGGCTTCCCTTGGGTTTGGCATTTGGTGAAAAGAAACTCAAGAGAACCTAGAGTACTTCAAAGTATGGATGGGAGTGTTTGGGATTTTGAAACAGATCTGTACTTGGAAGAGAAGACAGAGTAGTAGATGCCTGCAGTTTTCATTTTTCCTGTGTCTTGTAAGTTTGTAATGAAGTGTGCTGTAGGAAGTAAATGATTTTGAAAATGCAAGTGATTTTAGAACAGTGGGAGTGATGGATATGCCTTCACCTGGAACATAATATTGAATTGTAGCTACCCCTTGTCTAAAAAGATACAGCACAGAGATTTCAGGAGAGAAGAAGAAAATAGATGAGTTTTGGGAAGAATATAGATTCTTCTTCTCCAAGATGTGAGGGAACATCTGACTGCTGGAGCATTAGAAAGAAACTCCTGTAGCATCCCTTAGTTGTCCACCACAATTTCTTCTATGTCCTATGATGCTACTCGAATCATGGCAAGAAAACTTCCAGCAAAGGAAACTTTTAATACTGCATGTTCCCACTGAATGATAGTTTATGCTGCAAAGCACCATGTGACAAAAAGTAGAGAGTCAGATTGTACTCTTTACTTTTATTGCTCAGTCTGTTCTACAGCACTGCCCAAGTCAAATCTGCAAGATAAAGCTCCAAGTTACTCATGCTTTATGATAAGTCTGAGAGTAGCACTGAGGTTTAGGGCTTTCATCCTTTTGCTGACATTCTTATCTTTCAAGGTCTGTGATAAAAAGTTGGACTTACCCAGGGTCCCTTGCATCACTATCTGTGTTTGAGGCTTGAAGTTGTTCTTGGAAGTGCGGATATAATTCTGCTTGATTTCGGTATGAGTTTGCCTCTTGTTTTTATTGGAAAGAGCATTGGAACAGGCTTATGTTCTGAAACACTTTATCTTGTGGTTGAAAACTGGACTTTTGAATTGTATACATAGTTTTTCTTCAACCTATATCACACTGTACGTGGACTTTCTGAGCTATTTTTGTGGAGATTCTGTAATTTACCAGTTAAAACAATTAACAAGTTAAACCCACGAGATCCAAAATTATTTCAAGTGTTGTGTCACAAATGAGGAAGCTCACACTGAAAGAATCAAAGGTAATTTGTGTGGTTGAATTCTAGAAAACCATAACTGGCAACTACGTCACTGGCTTTGATCTTACAATGTGCTGGGCACGCAGCAATTCTCTGGCTTGCTGTGGAGGTGCTTCATCTTACCTTGACTCGTACAGAGATATTCCAGGAATTGGAGGGCTGAAGGCCACATGCTGAGATCAGATAATATGAAGGATGTGTAACAATACAGTACTGCACAATAATGGCTTTCATGTAAAATAAAGACCTACAAAGAGAGCAAAGAACATCTGTGCTGGGAACGTCCTATGATCTGATCTTGGTTTATGGTACAGCATATCTGCTTAACCTGCAGCTTTTTTCAAATGCAATTATGCCAAATCATAAAAATGAAATATACTGTTTAGTGGTAATAGTAGTAGTAGTAGTAGCAGTAGTCAATGTACTAAAGATGTACCAGCACTGAGGAGTGTCGTTCATTTTAGAATTAAAAAAACCCAACCAACCAACCAAAAAAAAACAAACCAACAACAAAAAACAAACAAACAAACAAACAAAACCCAAAAAAACCAAAACCAACTTCTCATGGGCTATCCCCCATGTTCCTTAAAGAGGTAAAATCCTTTATTTGCCCTAACTGGAGTAAGGGCAAACTGCCTAAGTAAGAGATAAGGGCCTGGATTATGGACATGTTACCGACCTCCCCCCACCCTGCCTGAAATGATCCAGTATCTCAGCCCAGCTTGTCTGGTAGCAGAAAATTATGAGTCATTTTTGCACTACTTGACCCCACCATGAGCAAATAAGTCCGTTGGGCTGGAAGGGACAGTTAGAGTGAGAAGAATAAGAAAACATACAACCAGATCAAGAGATGTGTCTGGTTTGTAATCTGAAGAAATACACCTTCAGATTTTCCCTCTTGCTCTGAGAATGCAACTCTTAATCTTCTTACTGCCATGGAAAAGCTTGGTCACCCTTCTCAGATAAAGCAATGTACTTATCTCATCAATTCCCACTCACCCATTATTTATTTCACAAGATGGAAAGCTGTCAGTATTGCATAAGAACCATCAGCATGAATATTTGATGACCACAGCTCCCATAAGGATAACAAATCTGATATACAGCTAGCAGCCATTAAAAATTCTGTTTACTCCATAAATGTACGTTTTTAGAAATCTGTTGAGAGACATCGTCCAAGGAGATTTGAAGCTGGGTATTTTTTATGAATCTTAGTTTTGAATATAAATTATATACTTCCTTGAGAGTCGAGTCAACATTTACATCCTCAGTGCATATTTCTCCATTTAATGAATGCTTAGAACATGACATTACTTTTGCTTCTGACTGTTGTGTGATGAAATGCAATGGCTTTTCAGTTTACACTCTACTGGGACACATTTGAAAGCCACATTATTGTGCCTGTGGTTTGATAGGCACCAGTATTTTTAAAAGGTGGAATCACTTAAATTGTATTTTATGCAATACATGGTTGTAACTGCATATTTTTCCAATTTTTAATCCTGTTAAAACTTTAGCAGCTTTGCCTTTATGCAAGAAAACATCTCTGGGTTTGTAACCAGACTTCTTTGTGGTTTGCCATCTCTGTTTAATGCATCAGAGATTTCATTTATCTATGCTGAATGTACAGCTCCAATGACTTATCCTGTGATAACACCAGCTCTTTCTCTGAAGTTTGGAGTTACTTTTAGATATTAAAAAAAAAAAATCAACCTGATTTGGATTATATTTATTTTTATTACAGAACTCAAAAATTTGTTAATGATTCCAACTAGAAAGGCAGTGAGGAGTGTTTGTTAGGAACCAGTACTCAGCTGGTGGGGTATTTAAGTGAAGATGCCAAACTGGGGCAATGGGGGGAAGAAAGTTTGTCACTCAGTAGTTCCCCCATAGAGAAGCTGTTGAGCTTTTTTGAAAACCTAGCCACTTATTTTAGTAAAGATGTTGGCTACTAAGTATTTCTGAAAATATTTTTATTCTGGCCCCATAATGAAAATAGTTTGCATGGGAGCCTGGAAAAGCAGGGAATAAAAACAGGCAGCGTGTGGTCAGGGGGGGCAGATCAGGCAGAGGTGTTTTCCAGGATTTACCAAAATGAGCACCACGCACGAATTGGTGATTTAAAGTGACGTCCACCATTCCCATGCCCATGGAAAAGACAACAGTGTTCTCTGATGTTTCTACGTTTCTTTACCAAAGGCTACAAGACAGAAAGGAAAATCAATCTGGTGATATTTAACTTGCAAGTTTTACCATAGCAGATGAAAAGGTCCTTCAACCAATGTTTTTGTACTTAGAGATTTCAAAAATTACCAAATTTTCCAGAAACTTTTGTAAACTTTTTAACCACGCTCACTGCTTTGCATACTTTTACAGACTTTTGTGGCGGTATTTATGGTAGATATTCTTCATCTAATATCAGTTTTTTTTTTTGCACAACATTTACGTGAAGTCTAGTTTGACTAACTTGCAATTAGAAGGATATAGTTTAAAATCTGTGAGCAATGAGCAGAATTACCTGCACTTTATTCATAGCACTCATCAAAAGAAATAAAAAATTCCCTGGTTCACCTGTCTCTGGAAAAAAGTAGGGTAGTGGTGGCAATCTGGATCCATCTCGCCATGCCGCCTCTCAGGAACACAAGCCTTTTCTTCTTTGCAACCAAAGACTATGGATCTGATTGAGCCAGATATTTTGAATCTGCATATTTAAAAAAAAAAAAAATGTTGACGCTATTTTAGTAGGCAGGGAAAACAATGCAAAACATTCAGAAATGAAAGTGAAGTATCAGTTGTACCTTTTAAAATGTTTTTTCTCCTCCTTGACAGTGTTTGTAACATCACTCTAGGAGTCTGAAATGAAACAGTTTCCCTGTTGATTTGGGTTGGCTTTTTCCAATTGGAAAGAAAGAAAAGAATATGCTTTCCTTTTTTCTTCTTTTCTTAGCATTGCAAAAGCCCCGCAAGGATTCGCTTCAAAGAAATCTGATCAGTGATTTAACACAATATAAAATGTTATGTAAAAGCACTAAGAAATATCCTCATAGAAGCCGTTTGAGAATAAAAAAGAGACAAAAATGTTTCAGCCAACATTTCCAAAGGAAGATCTATCATTTTTATTATTATTATTTTTAGACTCTTTTTTTTCTTCCTCATTTAAGCACATGAAGAATTGACTTTTCATATGTGTCTTGTCCCGGAGCCCAAGCTGGGAACAAGGTGCCTGTCTGCTCTTCAGCGTTTAATATGCTGAAGTTGAGGATCCTGAGGGGAGTGAACAAGACTAAAAGCAAGGCTACAGCGCTGGGCTTCAGGACAGCAGGCTTTGGACTCTTCAGGGATTTGCTTGGAAGAATCCCACAGAAAATGTCCCTGGAGAGAAGAGCTGGTTGATTTCCAATTATCACCTCTTCCCAGCCCCAGAATGGTCCATCCCGATGAGCAGGAAATCAAGCAGAGGTGGATGGAGGCCTGTGTGGACGAACAAGGAGCTCCTGACAAAATTAAAAAACAAGCATGCAAGAGGTGGAAGTAGGTGCTGGTGACCCAGGAGGAACACAGAGACACTGTCTGACAGTGCAGGGATGGGCTAAGAAAAGTCAAAGCCCATCTGGAGTTGAATCTGGTGAGGGATGTGCCGGGCAGCAAGAAGAGCTTCTCCAGGTACATTAGTAGGAAAAGGAAGACTAGGGAAAATACGGGCTTGGTGCTGAATGGGGCAGGAGACCTGGTGACAAAGGGCATAGAAAAGGTCAAAGTTCTCAATGTATTCTTCCCCTTGATTTTTACTGTAAGACTGGACTTCGTCAATCCCAGGCCCCTGACACCAGCGGGAAAGTCCAGAGCAAGGAAGACTTGCCCTCAGTGGAGGAGGACTGGGTTAGGAAGCACTTAAGCAAACTGAACACGCTCAAGTCCATGAGGCCGGATGGGATGCACTCAGGAGCACTGAGGGAGCTGGCTGATATAATTGTGAAGCCACTCTTGATAATCTTTGAAAGATCATGGTATTTGGGAGAGGTTCCTTAGGACTGGAAGGAAACAAATGCCACCCCTATCTTCAGGAAAGAGGATCTGGAGAACTACAGGCCAGCTAGCCTCACATAGACCCCTGGGAAGATGATGGAAAAAAATCCTCCTGGAGATAATTTCCAAACATATGAAGAACAAGAAGGTGACTGTGAGTAGTCAGCATGGACTTTAGAAGGGGAAAATATGCTCAACCAACCTGATAGCCTTCTACAATTAAATTGCTGTCTCAGTGTGTTAAGTTATGTGATAAAGCTCATCTGCACACCCACAAAGGAGCTCAGGGAGGCAACAGCAGCAGAGGAGCCTGAATAATATCCTGCTGGGCTAAACCCACGGCCATCACGGGTCCATCTATACAAGTCCAGAGGAGCACAGGGGCACCATGGGAGGTGGGAACCCACACTGAGGACTCCTGAGGAACGATCATCTTTCCTGGGCCCCTCCTAGGGCTGTCTCAGCAGAGTCCAGGCATGAAACCCATCACCACGAGTCATGGGGAGCAGCTCTCTGGGTCACCTTTCAGACTCAAGGGGTTGTTATCTAGGGGTTGGATGTTTTATGAGATACAGAGGAAAAGCAGTTAGGGAACACACAGGACTTTTTATGAGATGTTTAGGGGAGGAACCAAAGGCAGGACAAGGGAGGGGTTTAGACTATTTTGGGGGGAACAATAGTGGGAAAATAGAGGGGTTAAGGTATAAAAAGGGCTGGTTGGTTGTAAACAGTTGACTGGTCAGTATAGCTCTCTGTCTGTGCCCTGCACCTGCATTCTGTCCTGAGAGAGCTGGGGCTGCTTCATCTAGAGAAGAGAAGGCTCAAGGGGATGTTATCAATGTGTATAAATACCTGAAGGAAAGGTGTAAAGAGCCAGGCTCTTTTCAGTTGTCCCCAATGACAGGACAAAGAGGCGTGGGCAAAAACTGAAATGCAGGAAATCCCATTCAAGTCTAAGTAAAAGTTTTTCCACTCTGAAGGTGTCTGAATACTGGGACAGGTGCCCAGGGAGTCTGTGAAGTCTCTGTCCTTGGAGACATGCAAAACCTAGCTGAACATGGCTCTCAAAAACCGGCCACAGCTGCCCCTACTTTGAGCAGGGAGGTTGGGCTGGATGATCTCCAGAATTCCCTGCCCACCTTGACAGTTTTGTAATTCAGTGACACTGGTGCAGCTGGGGTGCAGAACAACACAACACAAGCTGGGAATGCAAAACATCCTCTCCTGTACCATCACCTACAGCTGCTCGTCTGTTGCGAAAGGAATTGGTGAGCAGGTCGCTTGCCTCCAAAGGAAGAAGAGGTCACAAGGAAGACCTGCATCTTCCCCTCTTTGCAGAAAGTGATGGAGCCGGGAGTGCTTCCCAGAGGACCGTCGGCGTGGCAGCCGCCCTTCCCTGGCCACACTGCCTGCTCCAGAGGCGGAGGTCAGTCGTGAGGGTCTGGCTGCCCTTCACACACCCTTCCCAGCCACAGGTCAGGCTCCCCTCTAGAGGCATCCCACTTTAGTATGGGGTAAATACAATTTAATTTACTAAAATTCCTCTGGATAGCTCTAGACTCTTATTAAAAAAAAAAAAAAGGTCGAAAGGTTGCTGGCTAATTTTGGGCAGTTGTTACTGAGAGAGTTAAAACCATGGGGAATTTTATTGTCCTGCTGTGACACAAGTTAAATATAGGGGCACTAGGAATTTCCCTCCAGGCCAGATAAGCCCCACATAAAATATTTGAACTTTGCAGACATGCACACCCCATAAGGCAATGCTGAGCATTTCATCCAAGTAATAATATAAGGAGGGCCTCCAGTTTTGCAGCAGCCCTGGGTGAGTGGGTGGCTGATTCCTTTTGTCTGTGTTTTACTCTTATGCTGCTACTCATGAGGTCTGTACACTATCCTCCTTACTTCTTCCTGTACATTTCTCTTCTTTGATCCTTCCCAACACCATGGGACCTAATTCACACATACTCCTTTGTGTGGAATTACTTCAATAATTTCACCTGGGTTACCCCAGCATTTTCACCAGCACACCTGAGAGAGTTATCAGTTTATTTACCTATTTTTTAAAGTTCCGGAGTTCACTCTCTGATTCCTTACAGCTCCTTGGGAGGTGTTTATTTTGCTTGGCATTCAGTGTAAAGTTAAATTGAAATAAAATAATAAAAAACAAAAGAGAAAAGATAAGAGAATAAAAGAGAAAAGCAGAAAGAATGAAGCAGCTTATTGGGCTGTCCTGGAAGCACTTCTCTTTGGATAAATCACAGACCTTCGCTCCCTGTGCAGACACCTAGAAGTCCCTAGAGAAATGTTACTGTGCCAGTGTAAACCACTGCTCATATGTAAGTACTCATGGACTGCTCACAGCCTGAAGAGGAAGGGAACAAAAGATGTCTGGTATGAAAGAGCAAGTCAATGGAATTATTCCTAGGAACTTTTCAGATGTTTTTAAAATGAGCTCACTGTGTTAATTATTGCTTCTGGTTTTTTTTCATGGCTGTGCGTGCTGGTAGGGTAGAGGAGGAGCAGGCTACAGCCAGGCATTTGGGTTTTGTGTGCCTTACAACCTTGCATGGCAAAGAGGAACCCTTTCCTGAACTATATAATAGGTTACTTAGGGCTTAACTAAGATCCCAGATTCCACTGAAAAGATATGTATTGCTCCAAACAGTACCTGTCCTGGTAGCAAGATACTAAGTGGATTAAATGTATAACGTTTCCCAAAGGAAGGAGTATGCTTGTAACAAATATGACACTTAAAACCTGACATTTCTGCAGGAGAAAGGAAGACAAGCAGTTCCCATTAGCTTTCCTCCCTCCAACACGTGCACGTCACTGTGAATGAAAGTTCGCAAGTAATTAGATACTATACGGATGAGGTGAAGTTCCCAGGGAATATTGATTTTTAAGTAGTGAACATATTTTCTTGCTTTCACTATTCAATACAGATTTCCGCTTTTCTGACTGCAGAAAACCTCTCTGGAAGCATATTTTTATTTGCCTTGGCCACACTGATGTGAGTGAGGTGACACAGGAGACAGGTCTGTGCCTAATGCAAGGGCTTGATTTAAGGATGGGCTGCAGGGCTGGGGCTCTCACCCTAAAGCTGCATCTGGAAAAGGAGCATTTTGGGGGAACAGAGAAGGGGTGAGTGCTGTACTAATGAAGACCTATAGATTAACTGATTTTACACGATCTGGAACATTTTGTCATTTGGTGTCTTAGGAAGAATCTTGAAATAATCTAAATTGTAGTGGGTTATTTAATTGAAACCTGTGGGAAATCTGTGCTGCCTGTGCTTGAGTAGCTCAGAGGAACAGATTGTGCCCCAGTTCCCTTAGATGGGGAATTTCTTCAAGGGGGACCCCCTACTGCTCTTCTTTTGGGGGAACATTGTCCACTTTGTTGTCACTGCTGGAGGTAAATGAATTAATAACACAAACAAATAAGGAAACTCAGCAAGCTAGCAACATCTACAACAAAACTGACAACATATACATGTAGTTAAACTCGGGATTTCTTCCAGAGGTGAATATATGGGGGGGGGTGGGAGGGGAAGACATACAAGGCTGTTTCTTTGTTTCGTAAGCTGTATTTTTTGAAGCATGTCATTTAAAGTTTATGCTTACCGTCTTTTATCTTCTTCCAGTAAAATAAAAAGTAAAAATAAGTATTTTTAATCTCTCCTTGTGCCTCCAGCTTTTGGTACTTAAAGGGAAGTGAGTTTAAAGTAATTATCTTGTACAACAAGGGAAAAGTTGTATTGTCTCAGTCATGTCTTAGAGCTTTTCTGTTTCAGAAATATTACTCTGCAGCATTCTCCTGTGCCTGCGGATATTAATAACACTGTGTTGTTCAGACCAGACTATCTATGAATTTACCAAACTAACTGCAAAGTAGAATGAATTGAACCTTCCTCGCAGCCGAGTTATCTTATCATCCATATGCACCACGTGGAGCCACATGCGTGTGTTTAATGGTGATAAACAGAAGTAATTATTGTGCAAAACCAGTTGATGCAACATTCCTTTGCCTATAGAATTCCGCCATCCTCAGTTTATATTTCATCCCCACATTAAATCTGATACTTTTACTGGTGAAAATACAATGATTAAACCAAACGAGCAGTGGGAAAGAGACTCTTGCCGCAGTCTGGTTTGACTGGGCGCACCAAAAAGGGAAGGTGCAGCGCACAGACGTGACCTCTCCAGGGAAAGTGTCAGATCAGCGGCAGCACCCACCCCATCCCATGATGGTGATGGTTTGCTGATGCTGTGCCCGATTTGTTTTCTCACTGCTTTCCTGCAAAACTGCAGATGTTAGTTTTGCAGTTAATTGTGTTCTTGGAAGTGACAGAGCAGGAAATTCTGATTGAAACACCCGTTTAGGAGGCTCTTCTCAGTTACAGGAGGCAGTCTGCATCAATCAGTAAAGCTGTGCCGTGAAAAGTCATTTCATTTCGCGGAGGATTTCGATATTGCAAAATCTGGTTTCATTCCAAATGGGAATGAAACCTAAATTTCAACATTTTCCATGAAAGGGAAAACCCTCGGGGTCACTGCATTTCTGGCAAGCTGCTGGAGAAGGGAGGGTGCTGGAAACCCTGGGTCTCCCATCCCGGGGCTTTCCACGTGACTGGCAGGACTGGGACCAGTAAATCTGAAAACCACAGCATCTCCCACTTTCCCAGGGAGCTGCAAGGCTGTGAGCTGGTGATTCAGTTCATCGTTCCCCAGCAGTCTGCACGGTGATCTCTGGAGAGCTTGGTGCTATAGCCTTCACTCTGCTCTCCCTCCTCTCTAGAGGGTATTTATTATTATGTTGCTTGCTTAGTGGGTTGGTCCAGTCTACTGCATCTGTTTGCCTCATGGCTTTGGATTCCTAGATGCATTCACAAAGTGCAGACCCTCTCTGAGCATCCCCTTCTGAGAACTGAGACCTTGGTATCCAGCTGTGTAGGGGTTTTGGAGCTGAGCGCTAAGCTTATGTGCAAAAAAATGTTGTAGGTGATTTATCTTTGGTGCCAGCTCAAATCTTCATCAGGGCTGAGCTTGACCTCAGTGTAGTGGTTTTTACTGCCGCTGATGCAGACCCTGAGACTGGTGGCAGGTCTCAGAGACTCCCCGATGGCTTAATCATACCCTTTCCTAGAGCACCAGTTCTGTGGGTATTCTGGCAGATTGCCTCCTCAGGGGCACATGATAGCTGAAGTGTAATGCTGCAGCCTTCGCATGAGGTTTCCAACCACATCCCCCCTTACCTCCCCCTCGACACTATTTATTTTAGGCAGCGCAAGAGAGATACAGATCTAGGCAAAACAATGATATGTCTATGTGCCATATCATAGCTCAGTTTTCTCATCGTACTGGGACATTCTTTAATGCTTTCTGGGGCCATGCTGTCGGCAACGCAGAACCTCTTCTCTCTGGACCTAACCCTACAACACGGACCACAGCAGCTTTCCTCTCCATTCTGAGAGGTCTAACCTCTTCTTTCTTCCAGCATTAACATCAGACAGTCAAAATGATGCCACTTGGCACTATTTTCTTTAGTATATCTATCGCAGTGTCTAAACCTATTGAAAACAGCAGTGACCAATCTAGTCTCCTGCCTAAGATAAACCTTCACCTCTCTTTCACATATATACATGTACACTCCATCCATCCATAACCGAAGCACTGCCCTGGGGAAAGAAGGAGGTCACATAGCAATCAACAACTGGACATTTTCTGTAATCAGAGTCTCTTCAGAGGATTCGGTATAGATGAGTCAACATTCTCCAATGGGCAGAAAATACTTCCTTCAGACAGTTTCTGACCGCAGAGAACTATTAAGTGCTGTACTTGTGATTCACTCTGAGAATGAGCATGCCAAGTTGAAGTGACTGGAAGAGGGGAAAAGGTTTCTAAGGATGTGAAGTGTTGCCACCATTTTCAATCTTCAATGTGCCTGAGGACATGAGGTGCCCCGTTAGAATATTGTGTGAACGCAGACACGCTCTACACCCTACCTCAAGAGCCAAATCATGCTTTTAAGGGCCTTGTCTGAGCATCTTCAGCTCCACCTGAAGTCAATGAGGGTTGATGGTGCTTAACATTTCTGAAAAACAAGCCGAACCCGCACTGGGTTGTGTTGGTGTTTAGCCAGGAGCTTAGGAAGTACAGGCTTTTCCACCCCTCTGCAGCTTTGGGCCAATCTGTTTTCTTGCAAAAACACAGAACAGTACTAAGAATTTATATGTTTTTTGAACCGGGCCAATCTGTTTTCTTGCAAAAACACAGGACAGTACTAAGAATTTTTATGTTTTTTGAACTGTGGCAGACGTTTGATGGAAACCTCCATATGTAGGTCTGGATATAGGTCTGTTTTGTTGGTTTTTTTTTCCTGTTTGACCATATAGGAAATTTCTATGGGAGAAGACCAGAAGAGTTTAGTTTGTTTACCTTGGCAAAACCCAGGCTGCAAGAGGTTAAGGGAGTTGTGTGTAAATACTGAGTAAACAGTGATCATTGACACTAAAGGACAACGTTGGCTAAGAAAAGCTCAAGCTGGAAATGAGGTCTTTCTAAATGGGTAGTATATTTTTAGGGGAAATAACAGAAAGAATTTTCTACCCCCTTCTTCTTAAAGACAGAGCTTTATAATTTATTCAGATTTAGATACAGTTTGTCAACAGGGAACAAAAATTGACATCCAGAAAATCTTCCCAGCTCTAAGTCAGCTCTAAGTCCCAGGTCCTATAAGTGTCCTTTCTGCAAGAGCTATTGAACTGGAAGAGAGCTGCCAGAAAAGGAATGCTATTTGAGCTTAAGCCTGAATTCATTTGAAAATTCAAGCAGATGATTTCAGGGTATTTATTATTATGTTGCTTGCTTAGCTGCAGCTGTGATTTCCTCTTTGCATAGTGTAGACGGAGCTTTACAGAATGTTTCCCAGCACCTTCTGTGAAAACCGACAGCTATATGTAAACCCTGCCTATTGTTTCAGATAGCACAATGTGTTCTCAATTGCATGTTTCAGATGAGAAACTGATTGAAAAATGAAAAGACAAATAAAGTAATAAAATCTTTATAATTTATTTCACTCGTTTACTTTTTATATAAACTCTTGGGTATATTCTGTTCTTGTCACATGCATGTGAACCCAACTGGCATTTAAAGGAAGCTTTATGAAAAAGGTGAGAAATGACCATACTTCTCCAAAATTCAAGCAGTACTTTGGTATCAGCTTGTACATGAGTATATGAGAGACTTTTTCTATCCAAAGGAATATTCTCTGTTTTATTTTCTTTGCCCTATTATCGTTAGAGATTATTTATGTTTAATAAGGCAATGGCATAAAAAAAATGCAGGGCTAGATTGCACCGCCTACGCAGAATGGTGTGTAGGAGTCTAATGACTGTTTTGCCTCAAAAAAAAGTCCCCCAAGCACACAACCTGCCCCCGGATGACTCTGGCTAGGATGAAGACTGAGGACACACAAGACCTCTGCAGCAGGTTTGCTGTAGGATGAGAAGGGCACGTAGCTGCTTACCAAGCTACACCACCTCAGCAGCCACTGCATGAGCTTACCTCACTGCCGTGGCTAATCATCACTCCAATTAGCCACAATGGAGGCTTTGCTAAGGCAGGTTTGGGGAGAACCATAGAGATGCATAAAAGTAACGCAGCAAGGAGCCATGAGGAACAGGTGGAGATGACAGAAAGAAAGATTTGGATGCAGAGTCCCTTTCTCCATTAAGAAAATTCCAGCAAAAACAGGCTTGAATGGAGGCTTGAAGGACTTATTTTTTAAAATTGGAAAACAAAACAGAATTTGAGACACCATCGCTAACCCAGTAGACCAGCAATAATCAGAAAGCCAGAGAATACTGTGTGACACTGGAAAGGATTTTCTGCGGATGATGTCATTCTTTCTTTGAATGAATGCTATTAATCTGCATCTGAAGCATAAAACCATGAGGTAATGGAATACATTAATTGTTGCAAGCTGCCAGTGTCTCTAGGCCAGTGATTACCAACAATTTTGGAGCCAGCCACTTAGCACTTTTCCTCCTGGCCCTTGTCCCCCATGGATAACTTCCACCTTTGCCCACAGGTTCCCATTTCAGCTTTCCATGAGTCTTGGCTGCTACTTGCTTTCCTGTGTCCCAGCTCCCCATGCTTCTGCTGCTTTTTCCTACTGCCAGCTCCAAGAACAAGAGCACAGACCCCAGCACAGCTTATTCGCTTGGCCCCTGGGCTCTGCTGAGCCTCACCTTCAATGTGGACACCCCTTGCTGATTGGGAAGAGAAGTCCCAAGTTGCCTGAATTGTTCTCCCAGCTCAACTGCAGTGGTGAAAGGGAAGGTGAACGCAGAGAATCCTTGTGGCGTTTTTTCCATCACAAATTAAACAAGTGTGGGGGTGCTCTTTGGTTCAGGTAGGAGCACATTATTGTGTTCTTCCAGGTTCTTGGCTTTTGCTTGGGAGGGAACTTCTAGGGATTTTCAGAGCATTGTGTAAATGACCTTGCAGAGCAAGCTATTAGCATTCACTGAGTATGCCCAGTAGTAGTAACGTATGCTAAGGCAATAGTGCTTCCATTTGTGTTTGGGGGTTTTGGGTGCTGGTTTGTCATGGGGTTTTTTGGTCTAATTAGATCGTACAGCCTTTGGAGCAGATTCTTCTATGTGTAATACTTATATTACACATAGAATACAGGCAGACAACTGATACTCAATAGAGGTTTTATAGTAATGTATTAGAAGGATAAAGATAGTCCTGGCTATTTTTATAGCAGTTTAAGTGCCAGGTCTCTGACCCCAAGGTCTAGCCTGCTGTTCCCTGAGGACCAGAGCTCAAGCTCTGTATTTCAAGTTGTAAGCAAGCAAGAGACTTTTATTTGTGCAGCTGACACGCTAAGGTGCTTAAGGTGTGTGCGATCAGGTTAAGATGTCTGTATGGACAGAGCCAACAACAGCTCCCACTCAGGCCTGGGGTGAAAGGGACAAAACAAGACTGCTTCTATAGTTCCTCCTGCAGGCTCGTTTTCACAGAGATAATTATCAAAATCTTCAGAGACCCCTTCTTTCCATCACTGGTAATCCATCCACATGCCAGCAGCCAAGCAGTTTGGAGACCAGAGAAGCTGTGGAAGAGGAGACTGGGAACCGGGTTTTAAGGGATGACTGAGATGGTTGAAGCCAAGAGGAAAACAACAAGTTTGATTAGGAGATGGAGCCTAATGGAAAAGGAGGACGAGAATGGTAACTGGGAGAGGGCGGCCAGAACCAGTTCACCAATGTGAGACTGGTTGGAAAATCAGTCTGGCAGTAGGACAGGGGAAAGGTGTTAGGATTAGACAAGGCAGAAGAATGGAGCTGGATGAAGGGTCTACAGAGGGACTGTGGTGGGCTGAGAGACTTGTTAGGAGGAGAGGTTTGGGGTAGAGCAGGGACTGTCCAGGCAAGGAGGGAGACGGCAGAAAATTCATCTGGGGCAGGGGGACTGTCCAGTAAGGGGACGCAGGTGAAGAAGAGGGACAGAGAGGAGGAAGAGACTCAGTGAGGGGAAAGGGTAGTTGGGCAAGGAGCCTGGGATGGGGCTTCGTAGCCCAAAGGAGAGAGGAAGGAAGGAAGGAAGGAAGGAAGGAAGGAAGGGATTCAACTGGCAAGGAGAAACGGATAGGGCTGAGGAGTGCACCGACAGAGAAAAATCAAAACAGGAACATCATAGTGGGGTGGAACAGAGTCAATCAAGCTTGGGAAGGAAAAGCAGAAAAGCGTGTGCCTCTGGTAGCACATATTTCTTTGGTTCATCCTTTCCAGTGTCAGCAAATAGCCCTGAAACCCACTGGCAAAGTGTATGAAACATTCACGCACATACACAAACACGCACACACAGAGAGATCTTGTCAGATATACAGCGCAATGAGCAAACACTGGTGGAAGTTGTCCTTTAGCTCATGTGGCAGCTATCTTCAAGACCACTATGCAGGTTCCTGTGTACTGGGGTACTGAGAGACAACAGAAGCACATTTCTGTGCTTTCAATGTGCTTTTATAAACTTAGGAAATAACGGTCATATAATTTCATTTTTTTTCTTTTATTAACATTAAAAAAAATCAAGTCTTTAGTCATTGGGCAATGCTATAATTAAGGTTGCAAAATCCTCTCAGACATGAGACTTAGAGGTATAAATGCATCATCATACATACTTTTTCCCTCAGGACTCTTCTCTGCTGAAGGTGCAGGATGGATCTGCTCTGGGATGGATCCAGGGTTTACAGAATCCCGTGCTTTATTTGATATAGAAATTGGCAAATGTGTATTGCCTGAGACAAAGGAATGAGGAAGGAGACTAGAGACTGTCAGAGCTGTATCTTGCCCTGGAAAATAAAAATCTACCCTTGGTTCTGCTCTAATTCCTACATGATGTTAATCAAGTTTTGACAGTTTGACAGCTTATTTAAGAAAATGTGTTTCTTATATTCTATATTCCACATTTCAGGTGCTGATGCTTATGTTTGCAACAAAAGTCAATGTAAATTGTTCCCCGATCAAGTAAAGTGCTGTATAATGCTAAAGCTTCTGAAAAAAAAAATCAAACTGGACATTTAAAATTAATGAACAAATGGGTTTTTGTGATACTACAGTGGTGGGTGTTATAGATATTAGTAATTCTGTCTCCACCACAGGGTTTGAATGACACCATTACTAAGGCTTTGGTACCATGCCTTGAGCAATATGGTGAAAAAGTAATATTGAACAGGAGCTCATTAATGGTGCAATCAGACACAATGTTCTGGCTGCAGCGGATCCTTGTCTCGTGGGTTGCTGACCTATCAGATCTGCTGGCAGAACAGCACATATCACTGTTCCCCAGTTTTGCAAAAACTGATCTGGCTTAGCGGGGCCACTGTTTTCCCTGCCCTTTAAAAGCATGTACACCCCCCTTTTTTCCCCAAAAAAACCAGATAATTTGACCAAATTTGAGTTAGGAAATGACTACAGATGGAGCTGTGCTGGCAGATCAGAAGGTGTGATTGTCTCCCTGGCAGAGAAGGGGTGATGAGTAGCTGGTGGTAGGGCCAGGGCAGTAAGACTCTTACTTGGGATGAGCTGTGATCAAAACACGCCTGACCTTGCTCTGCTGGAGTCCTACCCTCAGCATCATTCAGTGCACGGGGTGGCCTTCACCCAGAGCAGAGGAGCATGACGTTGATCCCCGATACTCACTACACAGGACTAAACTAATGAATGCTGCATGGGTAACCTCTCTTGGGGTGTTTCCTAACTACTGAGCTGTGAACTTTACAGCCTGAATCGTTTTTAATGAGCACATTTTTGTCTATAAGTGCACACAGAAATACATGTTACATAAAATATATGTGTGGTGTATGACTTTCCACAGAAAACTATATTTTTGCTACCTTTTCTTCGCTGTGCACTAGCTGATGCTCAAGGGACAGATGAATCAGTCCTATGGCACAGCCAGAATCACAATGAGTCTATCAAGTGGACCTCACAGGGAACATTTAAATCCCATAGGTATTTTAAAGACACTTAGTAACTTCTGGTGCTCCTTAAATATTAACAGCTGCTCCGGACTGTTGGATGAATGATAGTTTGGAAAGCTTTCTGTGCAGATCCATGACATAACTGTGTCTCAGTTGAAGAGGAATGCTTCCTTTAATCAAATAATTGTGTAACATGTCTGATTCACCATGAAGTTGCTAAGTGCTGTGTCCTGAGCCTCTGCAGCAGATACAAGGCATAATTTGGGGGTGGAAGTGGAGAAGGGAAATGAGTCGTTTCAAGCCATCCTCACACACAGAATCTTGGGCCAGTGGTGGACAAAACCAGTTTTCTAACTTAAACTGGAGTCTGAAAGCTTCTCTGATTTGTCCCAACTGCTGGTGGCCCCAAGAACAGTTTGAAAGGAGAAGCAAATTGGTGGAGTGCAGCAACTGGCAGTAGGGATGTCCTAGTCTCAATCTTTATGCCGTCCTCAGAGAAGATATAAGGATATATAAGGTGCTCTCCTAACTTCATGATGGCAAGTTAGGCAGCTCCCTCAGAGCGAAGCTGGATCAGTTTCAGGATAATTTGGGCTGTCTCTGTTATTCCAAAAGGCTGCAGTGGAGATATGTGGGCTGAGCTGGGAAACCTGCCCCTCTGCTGTGGTGTTCCTTGAGTCATATTCGTGTATAAAATGCTGCTTTCTGTGATTGATGATAAGGCTTTACCAATGGAAAGGAGGTTTAACATTGGCAGAACTAAGATTTCCACCAACTGGTATGGCTTTTCTGTGCTGAAAGAAGGACTGAAAGGTAGTTACAGCTCAAAATCCATTTTATGGATGTTTGAAAGACAACAAGAGATGCAACACTACAGTGACAGGGGTGTTGTGTGAAGGTCTTGATATGGCTTACAAGACCAAGGGAGCCTGGGACATGTTACCAGCACCTAAACCTTCCCTGAGAGAACTAATTTTGCCTGCTGAGAGAAAAATAATCTATTCTCATTTGAAAGAGAAAACTGAGTTTAAAAAAGGAAATAGTCTCCTGAAAAACAGCACCATAAAGCTGGAGAAAGCTTCCTGTGGCACGCTGGATGTGATAACCTGGAATAAATGTCAGTTGGTTGAAGGGGCTCTCCATATGGTAACCGTTCATGGTAGGTACAAGTGGTGCAATTTATTTTTGTAATCCCAGACAAAAGTAAACTCTTCTGGAGCACTGTCAGCCTGTGAAAAGCTTCCAAACACCAAAGTTGCTGCTGAAAAGCCAACAGGGTGGCCAGCTTCCAGCTTGGCATCCACTGCTAATGTTCCATCTACCTAAAATTGCCATTATAACATAGTTTAAAAAGGCGTTTTTAATTTCCTGCTCTGCACTGATGTGTAGAGTTACTGTGTGCTGTTAGTGACTAAGTACTGGTTTTCACTTCAGAAACAGATTACTTTTATTGAAGGCTGGATCCTGGCAGCCCCTCCGTAGCTATGGTGATGGAAAAGGGTGCAAGAAGCTGCCTGGACACAAACGTGCATGTACGGTGCTCTTTCCATCAAGCTTGGTTTTCTTTTTCCACTCTCCTTAGCTGTATTTTCTCAGAGGCGAGGCCTCTGCCCCGGTATAACCATGCTCACGCAGTGTGAAGAGGAGCACTCGCTGCATCTCTTCAGCATGTGAGAGTGCTCCTGGGTATGCTGAGCTTGCAGTCCTTGCCCAGAACTTCTTCCTACATTAAACTGTTGGTGTAAAAACTGTGGGCTGCTCTGTAGCTCTAAAATATTTCAGACTTCCCCCGTTGAGGCATGCTATGCAGCCACCAGGTCAGAGCACGATGGCCACTCATGGTGGCCACAGCTTAATTGGAATCCAATTCATTTTCTCTGAAGCTGTTTGAGAAAATGAAACTGCCCTTGTCCTCTTCCTGCACAATGCCCTCCTGCCGGTGGTCATGAATCACCCTTGAATAACTCTTCCATAGAGACGAAGCTCTGTTGAGTCATCTGTGCAATCTGGGAGGGTTTGCTGTACGCTGGCTCCACACCTGCGCTTTCCAGAACAATCCAGAGGGAACTGCCCTGTGCGACTGCCTGCGGCATCCCACAGTGCTCACATGGAGTACCAGGCGCTGTTCTCCTTTGTCACCCCCACCTCTCTTCCGCAAGGCTTAAAGCTTTTGCAGTAGTCTTGCTTTCCAGGTTTAGTTGAGTCAGGTCATAAGCACAAGTTTACTTTGCAACTATCTCTGCTGGTTGAAGATTTTGCCACCCCAAGGTATTGGTTATTGTTCCCATGCCAGAGGTCACCATTCCCACCGATTTGCCAGCAGGTGGAAATAAGTTTATGTATACCATTTGCTTCTTTAGAGAATTAACTCAGTTAACTTAAACCCCTCAAGAAGGCAGTCTGGACTAGCCCACATGCAGTGCAGCAGCTTAGGGAGCATCCACGCAAACCTTCTGCTGGCAGAGCAGGAGCTGGAAACTTCTTGTGGGACACTGATGCACTCAGCTTTTGATCATAGAATCATAGAATCAAAGAATGGTTTGGGTTGGAAGGGACCTTCGAGATCATCGGGTTCCACCCCCCTGCCATGGGCAGGGACACCTCCCACTAGCCCAGGTTGCTCAAAGCCTCATCCAGCCTGGCCTTGAACCCCTCCAGGGATGGGGCATCCACAGCTTCTCTGGGCAACCTGGGACACTGCCTCACCACTCAATCACAGCTGGAAAAGTAGAGTGAGTAGGAGACATTTTTCCACACCATTAAAATCCAGCTGACTTCAGCCTGGACTGTTGGAGGTGATGCTAGGGCATGGATGGGATTTTAAATATTAAAAAATTCCACCATCAACTAAACTGAAATCTAATTACACAAATCTGCAATAAAGAGGGAAGAATAAATGTAATATCTGAACTTTATTACAGGTTTTGCATTTGTATGGGAACATTTGCAAAATTAAATGTTTTAAAAATTGTTTCAGATGATTTGTCCAGGAATAATTATGGCACAAAACCAGACTGTAAATACAGAGAAAACCATATTAAGCTTGGACATGAGGTAAAGGAAGTCACTCATAAGAATAATTGTTTTATATTTAATATATGTTTTTTCAGCAGCCCTGAAATGTCTTGCTGCAGGATAATTAGAATATAACCTTATCCCAGGAAATCCAAAAGTTGCAAGCCTGATCCTGTGTGTGTGTGTGTGTGTGTGCACACACATCTGCCTGTACACTGCTTGTAACAACCCGACCGACGGCAAGTGCAAGTCCTGGGAATGGACGTTTTTCTCAAAATTCAGGCTATTTCAGGATTTATTGTGGAGTCCCACCTGGTGTCAGACACTCATTAGTGAAAGCAGAGAGAAGGCAAAGAGCACGTGAATTAATTTTGCAGTTGATTTTTAACTTGGGAAGGACTACAGATGCCACTGAAGACCACAAATAATAGAGAGCAACTTGGAAAGGTTACCCTTGTGGAACAGAAAGATCAAAGGGAGAATAAATTTGGGGAAAATAGTCTAAAAAGTGAACATGACAGGTAGTAGTGGGAGTAGAAAGCAGTGATGCAAATAAAAAGAAAGGATGTAGGAAGGATGTAGGAAGTGCAAAAGCATTCTTTCCAAATTTATAATGATGTGTAGCCAGGAAAACAAAAAAGTCTTTAAAGAGATTTTAAAGCAGCCTGGATGTAAATTTGAATGTAGGCTATGTTATTTACAGCTTGGAGTTTTTGTTTAAAGGTATGTGCAATCCCTTCATTGCAGCTGTGGCTTTCTTTAATTTTTCAATCTTTTGCTTGCTGTGTGGCATCAGATACATTTTTAGAGTTAAGGTCTATCCCAATCCTTAGAGGATCTAAAATCATAAGCCAGATGCTTGGAAATGAAGAGAGGGGGCTTAAGAAACAGAATGTTAACATGGTGACATACCCATTATATATACAGACACATACATGTACACGTATGTGTGATATATACACAAGTGTGTTTTGGAATTTATTTTGCTCATTCTCTCTCTTAGAGCACTGAGAACACTAACAGTCCTTAACAGACCTGACCAGCCTCACCTGGGACCTCCACCCACCCACTTTAAAAGGGCCCAGAAACCCTTTTAAGTTCAGCTGGGGATGATCCTGGCTTGATCTTGGATGTGTGCTAGCACCATGCTTTTTGCCTGATAGTCGGGACTCTCTGTTGGACCTGGCCACCCTCTCTGGGCTGTCTCTCTTTGCCCACTTGGGGCTGTGGGGCAGATGATGGGATCACCCCAGCCCCTGGCTTGCCACCCTTTGGGGAGCAGCCCTGCTCACTGACACCCTCTTCAAACGTGTACGTGAGTGTGTAGGGGTAAGCTAGTATGGCCATCGCTATCAAAGCAACAGAAGATGGTAATTCCTGTCTGCTCCCCAGAAATGGTGTGACCGAGGTCACTTTTTTGTTGAAGGAAGAAGGAGTTGTCTCTCACTGGATCCTTTGCCCCCGAAGGCAGGAAAGTGGCAAAGCAGGCAGAGGTAAGGAACAGAAATCTCTGGCAACATTGCTGTAACCTCTTCAACACAGGAGAAAAATCTAGATAACGCTTCTATTTTCAGATGTGAAGATTTGTGGTTCAGATTTGGCTGGAGGACTTTGCCCACAAATAAAGATAATCCTGTATTCAATGTTTCATCTCGCTGGCTTAAGCCTGCAATGCATCGCTTGTCTAGGTAAGAAATATGCATGGATATGGCTCACGTGTTTCCACAGGTTGGTGCTTAGGTGGTACTCGCTGTTTCTTATCACTCAGACGGATGCACTTGTGTTTTACAGGTCAAGACTCTGCAGTTGACAGTATTTCTGCAGTAGACTTCCAGAATCAGCTTTTTATTACTTTTTTGTCACTGCATCCAGTCAGCTCCACAATATCAAGGAATCCTTTTGGTCTCAATAGCAACAGGACTGGGCAGCAGGTCCCAAATCTGAAAATAAGGCAGTTGCTTGCACCTCCATGTCCTTTCTGGGCTTCCATTGGGAGCTGCTTAAGAGGTGTGCACCACTCAGCCAAGGGGGAGGATGATAGAGGAGTGAGCGAAGAAAGCATCAGTCCTTCCTCTCCAAATCTGCAACTTCTCAAAAGATGCATCCAGGTTGGGGAAAATAAGGCAGAACACATCATGTCTCCTCATGCAATCCACGTAGGGAAAAGGTGCTTTGAAGTTGGGAGAGAAACAGTGCGGAGAACAAGCAGATAAAGAGACAAAACAGCAATGTGGGCCCTTGTAAGAGTTGGTTAGAAAATCAGCATTGTCTCAACCTTGTCTTCAAGGACATGACACCCCCAGTTAGACTACAGTGTCCTTTCTTATGGATTTGATGTGTCCTGGGAGCAAGACCCGTGTCTTGGCAGGGCTGTTGTAGCAATCTAATATCATAAGAAAAGCTCTAGGGTAAAGTAAAACCCAATTGCCACTTTCTGGGACAAAGGTGCAGCTGGCATGCAAAGAACTCATTTCCCCGGCAACACACCCTGGTCCTGGTACAGAACAGATTGATGGGGGACGGAGTGAAACAGTCTTGTTCCATGGCCCTGCCCTGTCCAAGACTGTCCGTACCTCTGTAAGGATGGGAACGCTAAGCCACGGGTGCCACAGCTATCCAACCAGAAAAATGTCAGACACTGTGCTAAGCACTGTGACAAAATTTTTACCCTGAGGTGAACTTTGCTCATTATAATCTCATTATAATCTCATTATAATATCAAAACACACCTCCATCCCAAAGGCTACCTGCCTCCGAGGTAGCCCACTCTCTAGGCACTCCTCTCTGGGAATGTGCAATGGTGCTACCTGGCAGAGGTGGAGATAGGAAAATGAGTTCCTGGGGAGAGGTGGGGATTCCTGAGGTAGAGGAAGAGCAAGGTGTGTAACTTGGTATAAAAGGTCATCCCCTAGCAACCTAAAATTGAAGCCTTCCCCACCAAGGATCAACGACTATCATTAGGATCTGCGAGATGCTGCTGGCTCTGGGCCTGGGCGACGCCTTGGTGGTAGGTATATTCCTCTTTTCCTCTCTTTACCTACTTTTCCCTCCCTTTATCTATCACATGTCGCTTACGGACACAAAACAATAAAGTTTTTGCTGTTTAACTGAAGCTAACCCCTTTTGGTGTGGTTGCCTTAATTTTGCATTTGGAGATCTCAGCAAAGAATCATCACGAGTCCTTAGTGGACGGTGATAGCCTAGGGAATGAAGGAGTAATTAGAAAGTGTGTGTAGGTCCAAAGGGTATTTAAAAGCTTTAGGCAGCTTGCAGGAAAAAGGGGAGACGCAAAGGTGGGTACCATGAGTTTGGCCTCCATAAACCAGACTGAAACTATCACGTTTACTTCGTTTTACATTCCATAGCAGTGGAGGGAAGTGTTTCTGCATCTCTTGGTTTGTGTGATTAAAATGTTCTTGGCATCAGCTTTGGTTTCAATGTGATTGCATTTTAAACATAATTAGAAGGGGTTTTACAGCTTTGTGTATTTCTATTTAAGAGACAACAAAAGTAACGCACAGTTGTGTTTTTTTACAAGAGAAGGATGTCTAAAGCATTACACCAGAACGGCACTACAGTCTTGATAATAAGATCATGCGTGGAGGAGTATTGCAAAACTGGGTCTGAATTTTTGCAGACAATGCCTCTGACTCAACAAAAAGCACAACCTGCGGTTTGTTAGCCCCGTTGATCTCAGTGCCTAGCTGCACAAGCTGTTCACAGGATCAGATCCACCAAATGGAGCCTTAGGTGGGGGGGAGGAGGGGTTCAGTTAGGTTTCAATTCTCTGTGAACTTTTTTGGTTCAGTAACATTCCCTTTCTTTTTCCATTTGAAGTTTACTGCTGAGGCTACAGTAAGATCATCAGGGAGTCCAGGCATGAGTGGCCTCACTAAGCCAAGAGAGAACTCACGTGCTTAAATGATGCCTGTAAAACTTGTCAGAAGCAAGCCTTAAGCGTATGCTCTGCCTTTCTGAGCGTGCACTAGTGGGACTTAACAGACATGCAAATTCTTTCCTGAAGGTAAGCACAGGAAAAATTACTCCATAGGGGAAATACCTCTCTAGAGAGAGATTCACAGCTGTGCTATGTACTTTTCCCCCTCTCTGCACTCTGGTGCCTGCAGCCTTTGAGGAGCTGAGCTGTTCTCCGCAAGCTCCTCTCCTATCTGTGGCCAGCATCTGCCTCACGTGGGCGGGTCTCTTTATCTCGGGAGGCTTGGCCTCCATGCTGGGTTTCTTCTGATCAAGTATTGACCTGGACTTTTGTCACCCCTGCCAAACCCAGTATTTTTAAAAAGTGAGTGCACACTGTGTTTGGGGTTTTACGGGCTGGCCAGCCACTCCTCCTGTTAGACTAGCCATTAGGAAGAATTTTTTTCACTGTGAGGGTGGTGAGGCAGTGGCCCAGGGTGCCCAGGGAAGCTGTGGATGCCCCATGCCTGGAGGGGTTCAAGGCCAGGCTGGATGAGGCTTTGAGCAACCTGGGCTAGTGGGAGGTGTCCCTGCCCATGGCAGGGGCATTGGAACTGGATGATCTCTAAGGTCCCTTCCAACCCAAACCATTCTGTGATTTCTATGGCAATAATACAATTTGCATATCTCGGAGAAACTATGCCAATTTAAGCCAGTGGAGGATCCAGTGTCTTAACTCTTGCTTTACCTTGTGTTGCCATGAGCTTACCGGTAAGCGCAATTGTGCATCAGCATCAGATTGTCCTCTCTACAAATGTACACGCATTTTATTCATCAGTACAGCCGTTCCACGGTTTGATCAAAATAAGATACATGTCATATTTTTGTGATGTAGAAAAGGCCTTAATGCTTGCTGTAAAGACAGGGCTGGGGAATGATTCACCTCTGAAGGAAATAGTATGCTTTTTCTGTTGTACCGCTTCTTAAGTCAACAGACAAACAGCTTTGAGGCTTGCTGTTGCATGTTTTGATGTCGCCTTTCAAGACATTACAGTGTTTGAATAGAAGATGTAGTCAGTTGTGAAATGTCTTATACCTTCTTGGTGAAAAGGGGCTTCAGCTGGGATGCAATGAGACCACGGCACAGCTTTCTGGAAGGGGTGCAGTGTGCAGCTGGACCTGAAGAAGCCTGAGCAGAGGCTGTCAAGCCAGCCTGGAACGACAGCCCAGCCAGGTGAGAAACAGGGATGGATGTCAGCTCCCCAAGCTGCCTAGCAGCCTTCAGCTGATCCATGAAAAACCAAACCCAAAATATTTCTCTCCTTACTGCAGTGAGAAGCCAGCCTTGAACCATATCTCTAATTTATATCACTGTTGCTCTCCTACACCTAGTTTTCCTCTGTCTTGTATGCTACACGGGTAATTGTTTATCGATGTGTGAAAATGGGTATAGGATGCAGTCACGCTGCTGTGGCAGGATTTTGGAAAATGAGATCCGTGCCTTTTACATTGTTGGCCTTCTGAGATTTTTGAGACGGGTGCAAGACTGCAAGTGCCGTGTTTTCCACTTGAATTTGTTTGCTAAAGCGTGTTTGGGAAATTTTCTGTTCTCCTCAACATTGGAGCCTGCCACTTGTTAGCCTCAGTATAAGAAGATAAAAAGATTTAACAAAATCACTGGCCACAGGTGTAGGAAATGATTTTTCAGGAGACCCCATGAACAGGGCAATTACACAGCAGGATTATTAACAGAAAGGTGCCAAGGTCACTCGAAGCAAAACCTTGCATTTAGTGATTGTTGTACCCATTTGGATTTAAGGAGGACTGGACATCTTTAAATGACAGAAATAGCACAGCTTACAAAAGGTGCTGTATGCCTGGCTTGTGAGGCACCACTTGAAATACTCCATGTAGTATTTGAATGCCACTTCATAGTCAGGGGAACAAGGCTAAAGGAACCTGAAGCTTTGTTGTTGATCCATGCCTAATGATCTGCAAGATGCCTGGCAAAGTAATCAAAGAATCTTAACTTGTTTGAGATTTTTCAATACAATGTGGATTTTTATTTTTACTCTTTGTGGATTTCTTATACTCTTATCTATACTGGGAGGGAGGCAAGGGAAAACATTTCCAGAGAGAATAAAATGAAATAAGCAAAACATCCTTAACCCTGCAGCCTTTGAGCTGCTAAGCTAACTTTATGTGCTCAGAAGGTGATATTTAAAAGACCTCTCCCATACCTGACTGTGGCAAACATAATCCTAGAGTGCCATTGATGGCAAAAATACTTGGGGAAGAAGGCGTGGGATTAACTGCTTTTTAATCATTCGGATATGTTTAAATGTTTACGGTTGAATCTAAAGAAAAAGCATACCCGCTGAAGCACCTTGGCAAGGTGAACTTGTATTAAGTGCATATGTGTCTTCTGTTTCTTTAACAGATAAAATACAAGGCTTAGCAAAAAAAAGCTGGCAAACCACACTGTATTTAAATGAACAGTTCAGAACCTAGAGCTACTGAGAGAAAGATCAGAGAAAACTGGTGAGCTGAGGTGAAGGGGAGATGCAGCGGAAAATATGAGCAACTTTTTTGCAAAGTTCAGAGATGGCAAGAAACCTGTCTAGCTCAGTTAGGGGCAAAAATACATGGGTGCAGGGGAGTAAAAAGGCTGTAAAAGTACAGAGCCTGCTGAGCTACAGAGAAACAATTATTTCTGAAAAGCAGAAGCAATTTTCAGTGGAAAGCCAACAGCTCTGGGACTTGCTTTTCATGGCTACATCCACACTAACTTCAGAGCACCAGCCCAAGCTCAAACTTGTCTCATGTTTGGACACAAGACTGTGCTCAGGGCCTTGGGTGAGCTCCATCTTGGGGAGGAGGAAGGGAGTCTGGGCTGGCTCAGCCCTTTAATGTTACCCACACGGTATCATCTCCCGCACTGCAGATGAGCCTTTGCCTTCTCCCAAATCCTCCATCTCAGATCTTTTTGGAGGAAAAGGCAGCACTGGTTTAACCAGTCTGGTTTTAATTTTTTTTTTTTTTTTTTTTCTCCTTAGACTTTGGCATGCCATCATGAAGGGATCAGCTGTGCAGGAAGTGCAGCCAGCCTGCAGAGTGCTGAGGATGAGTTTCTTGCTCTTGGCCTCGACGTCTTTCTCTGGGGGTAGGATGCTGCACGGGCACGTGGTGTGGGCACAGCACGAGTCCTGCCAGAGCTTGCAGCACCAAAGGAGACCTCAAAGGGACTCTGCTAGAAGGCATTCTCCTCAGCAGGCACTTTGGTCTGTGGATGAGCTTGTCCTGTGACAAGCCATGTGAGGGCTTGTGTGCTGGGAGGAAAGAAGGCTGGTGTCAGGCTGTGGTGGTGGTTTAGGTAGGGTGAGGATTGCTTCCCCTGCCTGGAGGAGCAGTCATTGGGAAATCTCCCCTGGGATTACCCCTGGGGGAGCACCACAACAGCTGGAGCTCTTACAAGGAGGAGGAAGGAAAAATAGTCACCGAATCAGTTTTTAGCATAGGGTCTTAAACATAGGTATTCTCATCTGAGATGCTTTGACATCATAAAGACAAACATGGCGTAAATAACTAGATACAGCATCAGTAATGGTGAAGTTCATTGAAATGTCTGGTTAATCATAGAATCACAGAATGGTTTGGGTTGGAAGGGACCTTAAAGTTCACCTAGTTCCAACCTCCTGCCATGGGCAGGGACACCTCCCACTAGCCCAGGTTGCTCAAAGCCTCATCCAGCCTGGCCTTGAACCCCTCCAGGGATGGGGCATCCACAGCTTCCCTGGGCAGCCTGGGCCACTGCCTCACCGCCCTCACAGAAAAATATTTCTTCCTAATATCGTCCAAATCTGCCCTCTTCCAGCTTAAGTCCATTACCCCTCATACTGTTGCTTCACGCCCTTGGAAAAAGTCCCTCCCCAGATATAATACCTGGAAAAAAAAAATGAAGCGCTCTCAGTGAATTGTGCCCTCCATCACTTCACTAACCTGAACCTGGACAGACTTGCACCTTTCCTTGGCTGCAGGAGTCTACAGCAGTGACCACCACACAGAGCTGCAGTATATATAAGTGAAAACTAAGGATGGGACAAAATTCTTTGATTAAACTTTTTTTTCCCCCTTTCTATTTTCTTTATATAATGCCAGTTTCTCCTAATTGTAAGGAGCCAATTCAACTTATGGGACAACATAAAAGCAAACCTGCTTTTGGACATCCTGTGAGGGGAAATACAGGACATTGCCCTGCAAAATGTCCCAGCTGGGACCAGCTTCTTGCTCAGAGCAGCAGGCTGCGGGGAGCAGCACATGGCCAGGTCTCTGCTGTTGTCTTCGCCTGCCTCCAGGAAAGCATCTGGCCGTTGCTGACAAGGGAGAGTTGCGAGTATCTGGGGTGACAGTTACTGCTGGAGAAAAGTGGAAAAATGTCCTCCCCTCGCAGCAGCAGTTGCTGCCCTATCTGTCCAGCCCCGCTGCAGGAGCGGCAAGCCCTGGAAACATCCTGAGCACCACCGACTTGTGCCAGGTAGGGCAAGATCCTCTGACTTTCATCTGAAGAGTGGTGAATGAGGAGCCTCGGAGCGGGAGCTAATAGACAGCACTTCTTTTAGTTAAACCTTTATGTTAATTCAATACAGACCACTTATGGAATTTCCCTTCTCTGAGGAAAATCTCATCTTCTATAGAGAAACAGTGCTCAGTCTTGTTTTTCTCTTTTCAGAACTTCAGAAGTTCCCTCAAAAGTTCCCTGAAGCCTTAATAACAAAGATTCTCAGCTGCATGTCAGGATGTAATATACAATGTAAAATTTTCACATTTGATGCTCAGCACAGTTAAACTTACCACAGTGCTTCGCATTCAATATATACCGAGAATTCTAGCAAAATCACATACTGTTCAACTAGAGATTTATCATGCGGTGCTTAACAATGAATTATTTAAAAATACCTAATGTATCATGATTTCTTGAGAGCCTAATGTGTGTATGTGTATATATTTATACATAAAATACCGGTGAGCCATTACAGCATACCCGTTTCTGAGCGTAGGGGTTTCGAGCGTAAATCTAGAGGTTGTTTAAAAATAGGTGTCCTCATGAAAATGCAGTGGAGTTTTAGAAAGAAAAAAGCCTTAATAATCTTCCCCATTCAGATAGACACACAGTCATTTAAGGGAATCTGTACCCTGTAGGGCTCCTTTTAGGTGAAATTTTTAAAAGTATCTAAATTCTACCATGAACTATTTTTTTTCAATGCGCATATTGATGTGGCATTTTAGATCTCACTGAAAACTTTTAAAGAATTTCAGGTTTGAGAAGATTACTATGTGCCTCCTACTAGCAATCATCCCCAGTACTTTTCCCACAGTACTTTACTGAGTGGGTATGCACTTCCTTTTTGCTGATGGAAAAACAGACAGAAAAAGACGAAGTGGTCTGCCCAGGAAAACCAGCCTGGTATTGCCGCCTCTTCCAAGCTTTCCCAAGGCTGCCCTCAGGACTGTATTTTCTCCTTGCTGGAGCGGGTAGGGGAGCCTGCTGGAGGGACACTGAGCAGTGCTGGAGGTGGCTCTTTGGCCCCTACTTCTGCTCCCTGGAGGTGAGTGGGCTGAGGAGTGTCACCAGCTCACGGCTGTCTCTTCGGCCGCTTTTTCAGATGGCCATGGGAAAAGCCTCACAGGGACAGGCTTTCAGTTCTGTGTTCTGTCCTCTGACCCAAACTGAGAACAGTATCCCGCTGGCTCCAGGGTGTTTGCTGCTGTCCTTTATTTCAGTTTGCATGTCAGAGCATCTATTTTGAATTTATTCAGGTCCTTGCAAAGAGATGGGTGACGTAGGACTTCCTTTGGCAACAGCTGTGGTGGATCCTCTTTCCCCGGGCATCTTGTGAGGAAGGGCCAGCATCTGACGCTTCCTCCCTGACAGCTCTGGGGACAACAACCTGAAGTTTTCAGACAATCAGTAGAAGCAGCAGCCAGATGCCATGTATTGCAAGGGCCAACAAGACAGACTCTTGAGGAGAGCTGAACAGAACAAGCAGAGGTCTAGGTCTAGTTTCAGAGGTTGCTTGATCTCAGGTTCGTGACTGGTCAGACTTGGTACACTAATTTAAGCTTATGGCACCTGCAAGATCCTGTTCATGGTGATGTATTCAGGCTAATGGCAATTCTGTTCTTTAGCAAGTCAGAGCCCTAAGTCTGAAAAGGAGAGAGGGGAGACATGCACAGTCTCTACAAAGAAATTGTCACTTTCTTGTCTAACGGGAGAAGCCAGTGGAATACAACATTTCTCCTTGGAGATACTCTTCAAGGGTCTGATTTCTCCATAAATCTCTGACTCTGTGATAAATACCATCTCTCACCCTGACCACCAGGTTGCAGACCAGCTGGGCAGCCTGGAGGGCAGGGCACTTCCTTTTGCCCTCTGTGTACTGAAGACTTCTGTTGCTTCTGGGCAGGAGGCAGGACATAAATGTTTTCAGTGAGTAATTTAAGTGAACTCAAGAGGGAAGATAGCCCAGAGACAGTGCCTGTGGCCAAAAGCTCAGCCAGAAGTGGTCTCGTGTCTGCACACAGCTCTGCTGTGAGCTGCTGTGCATCTTCTTGCCTGGGTTTCTCCCCTGGGAAGTGGGGATGAAAGGACTCATCTGTTTTATGAGCACCCTGCGTGATTGAATGCAGTTTGAAAGAAGGCGCAATGAAAATCTCGAAGTCTCTTAAAAGGGTGATCATGCCTTAAGGCAGGCCCTGGTCTGGACACTCAACTTACAAGGGAAGGATGTAGCATGGCCAAAGCGTTTACAGCTGTGAGCACGAGGGCTGCCAGGGGAGCACAGGCATGGGAGGAGGAAGAACAGTGAGGTGATGCAAGAAATATTTAATTGGGTTCATTTGCTAAAGACATCACGTGCTGGCTCCAAACGCAAAACCTGATGGAAAACCTGAGCGCTAATGAAAACTTGCCAATGCCTCTTTGTCAGGCAGCCTGGATAAAAACAACAACACAGAGACCCCTCCTCAGTGCCAAATGCCCAGCCTGGGGTCATCTGCTCTCCGCTTTGCCTTTTGGGGGGAAGGCATGACGTTTCGCACTGGTGGCGGCTGTGCCAGCAGTTTGCTGGGCAGGATGACCCTGCAGGGAGCGCGCACACATGCACACCCAGATGCAGGCTGTGCATGCACACATGCACACACATGTATGCAAGTGCACACGCGTACACATGCACGCAGGCTGTGCACACAAATGTGCATGCACACACGTGCACGCAGGCTCTGCACACACCCATGCATGAACACACATGTGCATGCACACACGCAGGCCGTGCACACACCCATGCACACACACACACGTGCATGCACACAGGCGCACGCAGGCTGTGCACACACCCATGCACAAGCACACTTGCATGCACACATGTGCACGCAGGCTGTGCACACACCCATGCACAAACACACACATGTGCATGCACACATGCGCACGCAGGCCGTGCACACACCCATGCACAAGCACACACGTGCATGCAGGCTGTGCACACACACACATGTGCATGCACACACGTGCATGCAGGCTGTGCACACACCCATGCACACACACACACGTGCATGCACACAGGCGCAGGCAGGCCGTGCACACACCCATGCACACACACACACGTGCATGCACACAGGCGCAGGCAGGCCGTGCACACACCCATGCACACACACACACGTGCATGCACACAGGCGCAGGCAGGCCGTGCACACACCCATGCACTGCGGCAGCACAGCCCCCACCGGCGCAAAACCCGCGGCCCGGGCCAAAAAAGGGGCGCCGCAGCGGAGAGCACGACGCGCCTCCTCCTCGTAT
>NW_010097710.1:0-27206 GCF_000699245.1 Pterocles gutturalis | reverse complement strand
TTTTTTTTTTTTTTGAGCAAATGTGCTGAGTTTCTTATTTTTCTATTAACTTTTCCACGGAGATTAAAACTAGTGCATGGATTAAGAAATAATGGTAATAGCGCGTTAGGTGGCATGGGACAACTGACTGAGAGGAGTCCTTGTGCTGTTCTGTAGGCAGGTGGCAATTGAGAGGTGTAACCCTTTTCTTTGGTTCTCAGTGTGCATTTATAGATACTCAGATATGAAATGCTGGCAGAGGTACTTTGACTCTTAGCTCGTCCAGTACATCTGTTACTGAGCACACTTTGTGCCACAAAAATAATCCAGAAACTAGATTTAATATGGATTTTGGAAAGCGGTGTCATCGTTTCCTTACGCTTATTTGGATGTGTTTCATTGTCCCCTCATGAAATTAAGTACCACAACATCATGTCATCTTTTTAAAAAGAAAATAAAATTGTACAAATAAAGAAGCTTTACAGTTGAGGCGTTCCTTAGAACCCCAATTACACTAAGTAGCATTGTGTTTGAATTTGTCTCAGTATTACATTTTCGATTGATTGACTGAACGGCCAAAGTGAAAGGGCATTAGAACCTGATCCAACAAATAACCTAAGCACTTTCTTAACTTTAAGCTACTGAGTAGTCCCTTTTATTTCAATGCGGACGTTAATGTACTTAAAGTTAAACATGTGCTTAAGTGATTTGAAGGATTAGTGCCTATCTTCATCAAGGTTTTAATCTCTTCAGTTTTGTACACATGTGCTCTGTTAGCAGCTACACTTTAAGAATGGTTACCTGCAATTATCCATCCTAGTGCCACAGGTGCCATAGCAGTCCTTGGAAGAATTCTTTAACTGTTGCCTGTGTTGAATTTACAATTCGGCATCTTTCTTGCTCGTACAGTAGATAAAAAGAGTTCAAAATACCTGCAGCGCAAGATATTCCAAATATGACATGTCACTTGGTAGGTAAATTATAAGAAAAATTACTCTAATAATAAAAAAGTCTTAATTCTGTGTCACTTACTGTCAGTTCCTACCTCCTTCCCACCATTTCTGGCTAATCAAGCATCTTGCAGACATCTTCAGAGTTTATTTCTACTGTGCTGTGACACAGCAGGGAAAGGCCAGACTGGTTTTGCTGGTGGGGAACTGAGGCACAGACCTCCAGCACGCAAATTGCACACCATCTCTGTTGGAGAGTGAGTTTGGCTTCGTGCCTGGAGCCCTGAGGAGCGTCAGTGGCAGAGCTGAGGGTTGAACCTGCCATTTCGGGTTCTGATCTAGCACCTCAGCCACAACAGCAGCATTAGATTTTTCCTTTTCCTATTCCTTTTGGCTTTTTTCCCTGTTGCTGTTTGCTTCCTTCTTGTCCATACTGTGGTAGGAAGGAACATGGCCAGTCATGCTCTGACCTGATTATAAGGATGAAGGGAGTTGGAAATGTGGGCGAGATATTCCCATGGATTGTCATTCACTGGAAACCCCAAATAGATTACTAGTATTTTTGGCTGATGACTAATACTTTGCAGTGATCTATTCTGTTATCTCCACTTCGTGCTTGAAGAAAATGTGACTGGCTGGGTAAGAGGCTGACTCATGATTTTGCACAAATGTCATTTAACGCAAATGTCCTTGTCCCTGGCTCTTGTTAAATGAATAAGTCAGAAAGACAGCAGCATTAACATAGCCTGGGTTTAAGTTATTAGCAAGGAGCAGAGTTAGCTGACTGGCTGCTGTTTGACGCTGCATCTGTGCCAAATGCTAGTAAACATCGTGGTTTTAGAGGCTCTGCAAAATTAAGTTGTACAGCTTCTAGTTACTGTACCTTCAGCTGATTTGGCAGCTCAGCTGCCCCTAGAAACTTAAGCGTTCATTAGCATTTCATGAGCCTTTAGACAATATCCCTATCTGTCAGTTTGGTTCTTTCGTTGACAGTAGTGTTAATGATTTAAAATATTCAGCACTGTAACCAGACAATGTCAGCTAAAACGGAAAATGCTGCATTTGCATTCCTGGTGTCATGCAAAGCCATTTCAACAGACACCCAGCTTAAGGCAGAGAAGCATTTTAATCCTTTATGTGGTGAGCGCTGAGAACTACTATAATAGCCCATGAAGAAAACATGATATGGAACTTCACAGAACAGCAAGAAATGTTATGTAGAGTAACAGGGAATGATCTAAAATATATTTTAATTTCATAGGGCATCCCTATCCTTAACTGTAATGGGGGAGCTTGTGAAACAGTGGCGTGTAGAACACACGCAGTACATTTTACTGTTTATGGCATTCATTCCTGTGCCTCCACCCCTTTTTAAAATAAAAAATGATTGTTGTGCATGTCCCTGGGCAGTGTGACAAGATGATTTTCAGTGGAATTGTGAAGATTCAGATTGAGTACCAATTAAGTTGTTAGTACAGCAAAGCAGTTTTCTTCAACCTTCATCCTTCAAAATAATTTAGCTATTTGTTTTTTACACAGTGTCACAGTTACTAAAACTGTATCTATGTCTGGATGCATATCAGACATCCATTGAAATGCTTGTAGGTGTCATAAAAATCTAAAATACAGGCCACTAAATTATCAAGCAATCTGACTCATCACAGATGGACCCAGCCACCTATGCCAAAACTCTGTTCTTTTAATGAAAACCAGTAGGGCCATGCAAGCGTTTCTGCGTTACCTTCCTAGCATGCTTCAGTGCTGAGCTGAAGAGAGCATCTGTTGGCAGAGTTCAGCAAGGGAAACCTCAGGCAGTGCCAGCTATGAAGACATGTATGTATAGATATAGATTTATAATCTACAGCATGAGAGCACGTGCTTGCTGCATTGGCCATGGAAGAGTTCTGGAGATGGCTGTCTCTGGCTTACGTGAAAACGTATGCAGAGTGTATTCTGATGGTCTTGTTGCTTAGAATGAGGAAGGAACGTTGCCTCCACACGCACTGGCTCTGTCGAGTGGTTAGATGGGACTCGGTGCAGCTGGAGGGAATTCTCTTTGCTGTTAATAGGTTTACTGAGGTCCGTTCAACTACTTATCTAAATAGGAATAGCGGGGCTGGATCTTAAACTGGTGCAAGCGACAATGATGTATTGTATGATGGTGATAATGAGAAAGCAAGACTGAAAATAAGATGGGAGTAGAAAAGTTGGCTCTATAAAAGTGTTTTTAGGGTGGTTTTTTGTGGGTTTTTTTTAATGGCTCCT
The DNA here is from genome assembly GCF_000699245.1 of Pterocles gutturalis. Lineage (NCBI taxonomy): Eukaryota > Metazoa > Chordata > Aves > Pterocliformes > Pteroclidae > Pterocles > Pterocles gutturalis. The sequence continues at coordinate 24,012 of NW_010097710.1, read as the reverse complement.
TGTGATTACCATTGGAAATAATAAGTTCTTATATACTTCTATAGATCCCTCCACATGGTGGATCTTCTTCCAACGTGAATGGTGTACCTGAATCGCTTCATTGCCAGAGTCCGGAAGGTAGGACACCAATCATCGGTAACAATCCTTGCAAAAGTTTTGTTGTGGGTGACAGTTGATTCACCACCTTTAGATGGTTTCTGATGACTCCAAATGATTATTTTTTTCCTGAGATGTTTGACCCCTTATCAACAACCTTATCTTAGAAAAACTGTTATCAGATTTTCTACGTCAAGACAGTAATGCTAGGAAATAAATTTTGTTTTGTGTCAAGTAGTAACATATTAGTGGACCCTGCTATTCAGTGGTCACTGCTAGGAATTTGAGTGATTTTGAACATGACCTGCAGAGTATCACCAAGAGTGTGTTTGTGGCTGGAATGAAAGTGGAGTGCTCCTCAAAACAGCACGTGTTGCTTCAGCTAGAACCGCCTGGCCCATTAACTGACCTCAGCTAAACTTAACCTTTCGTTCCTTATTTCTTTAAAGCAATGGGGTTTTTAAAAATTCTTTTCAAATTTCATTTGAGTCAATTTTTTAATTTAAAAATACTGAAATAAGCAGCTAACGAACTTACTTGCATTTTGGATGTTTCACCAGCAGCTAAGGGAGCTCGAAGGAATTCAGCAGATAACTTTTGGTTTTTACATGCATTGTAGGTGAATCTTATTTTTGCTCTGAGTATGCAAAAAGATACTTAAAAGAAAAGTATTTTGAGTTCAGCAAATATTTAGACGAACAGCTGCTAACTGCATTAATTACTTTTAGAATGTGTCCACACAAAAACATAGTATTTGATTTGTGTGTTTAAAGGTCAAACAGCTCTGATTAGCCTTATCTTGTTTGAGATAAAAGCAAGGGAATAAGCTGTGAAGAAAACAGCTTACTTTAGGTTTTGTTTTGCATTTGTGATTGTTTCTGTTCTATATTCGTGGAACCCCAGGGGGATCTATTACATACTGCTGACACTTCAGCTTGCATTATTGACCTTGCTTTTTTTGCAGGTGTGAATGGAAACAAGTGCTCAGGGTCATCTACCATTCTCGAGAAGTATAAAGTGGGGAAGGTGATCGGCGACGGCAATTTTGCTGTTGTAAAGGAGTGCATAGAACGGTGAGCAAGGAAACTGTTCAGTACTGCTAGTTATTTTACTGGATAAAGCCCTGAGCGTTAGCAAAACTGCACAGAAAATGTGATGAGATGAAAGGAAAGGGCAGTTGCAAAGATTGGCCTCCATTTCAGGAGAACCAGGCATAGCGAAACACACAGAGCTTCCTGTATTATTCCAGCAAAGGAATAAAAGCAGCAGAGGAACGTGGCGTTTTATGCCAAAAACTAAACGAGGTGTCACCTTCTAATAGGAGCTCTTAATGAAACCCCACAGGTCTTCAAGAAATCCCCCTCACACAACAGACTGTTGTGGATGTCAGGAAATTGGATGTGGCATCTAAACAGTCTTTCAGAGACCCCCCTCCTGCCTCAGCAATTCTGCTGCTCTAGTATCCCTGCTTCCTGCTGCTTGAATGATTTTTCACAAGTTCTATCATACTGTGGGCAAAGTATTCTTAAAGGCATGCGGTGGGTGGCGATTAGCCTGTGCTACGGACTCGCTTGTGCTCAGTTCTGCGAGGTAGTTCAGTGAGTAGCCAGAGGCTTTTGAAATCAGCCCTTCAGTTTTCCAGACTCTGAAATATCCTTGTGCCTGACTTCCCATGGGGTAGACAGGATACTTTTACAGACCTGTGCTGTGTTACTGCTCTTCTTCTGTAAGCTTGGTGTCACACTTTGCTGCTAGTGCAAACATAACAGATGATGAGACTGTCGCTTTCTCAGTGTATTTTTTAGAACCACCTTCTGCTGTCTTCATCAATCTGAGAGTTATGTCAGCTTCCTAAACATTGTGAGGAATCTCCAACTTATACACAAATATTGGGCAAATTCAGCAAATGACTGTGGAAAAACATAGAGGTTACAGAAACAGTATTTGATCCTCATCTGCTGGTTTTCTTGAAGTGAGAGATAATTATGAATGGAAACATCTCATTCCAGTCTTAGCAGATCATAGATGCATAGATACCTTTCCAGAGTCATAAAAATGGGCCAAAAGGGTTGGGTACCGAGGCTGAACCTGGGGCCTCCTCTACTGAAACATAGGTGAATGGATATTACAATTGTTTTTTCTCAAGAGAATTGTTTTTTGATACTCTATCTAGATTATTTATCTGCATTACTGAGAAAAATAATAGAATCACAGAAGGGTTTGGGTTGGAAGGGACCTCAGAGACCATCCAGTGCCACCCCCTGCCATGGGCAGGCACACCTCCCACTAGCCCAGGTTGCTCAAAGCCTCATCCAGCCTGGCCTTGAACCCCTCCAGGGATGGGGCATCCACAGCTCCTCTGGGCAACCTGGGCCACTGCCTCACCACCTGCACAGGAAAACATCTCTTCCTAAAATCTCATCTCACTCTCCCCTCTTTCCGCTTAAAACCATTACCCCTCGTCCTATCACTACACCCCCTGATCAGGAGCCCTCCCCCCCATCTCTCCTGTAGCCCCCTTTCAGCACTGGAAGCTGCTCTAAGGTCTCCCCGGAGCCTTCTCTTCTCCAGGCTGCACACCCCCAACTCTCTCAGCCTGTCCTCGCACAGGAGCTGCTTCAGCCCTCGGGCCATCTTTGTGGCCTCCTCTGGACCTGCCCCAACAGGTCTGTGTCCTTCCTGTGCTGAGGACCCCAGGGCTGGACACAGCACTCCAGGTGGGGTCTCGTGAGAGCAGAGTAGAGGGGGAGAATCATCTTCCTTGACCTGCTGCTAATGCTTCTTAACACCCCCAAGTCCTTCTCCTCAGGGCTGCTCTCAATCCATTCCCCTCCCAGCCTGTATTTGTGCTTGGGATTGCCCTGACCCACGTGCAGGACCTTGCACTTGACTTTGTTGAACTTCATGAGGTTTGCACAGGCCCACCAAGATGGATGGTGTCTTGCTAACTATGTCTGCCAGTTCCCTCAGGACCTGCAGATGCATGTCATCAGGTCCCATGGACTTGTGCACCTTCAGGTTCTTTAGATGGTCTTGAACCTGCTCTTCCCCTACAGTGGGCGGTTCTTCCTTCTCCCAGTCCCTGCCTTTGCTTGCTGTGACTTGGTTAGTGTGGCTTGGGCACTTGCTGGTGACGACTACTGAGGCAAAGAAGTCACTGAGTACCTCAGTCTTCTCAATATCTTGGGTAACCAGGTCTCCAGTTTCCTTCCAGAGAGGGCCCACATTTTCCCCAGCCTTCCTTTTATCCCTGATGCACCTACAGAAGCTTTTCTTGTTCCCCTTTGTGTCCTTGGCCAGATTTAATTCTGTCAGGGCTTTAGCTTTCCTAACCTGATCTCTGGCTGCTCGGACAGTGTCTCTATATTCCCCCCAGGCTACTTGTCCCTGCTTCCACCCTCTGTAGGCTTCATTTTGTGTTGGAGTTTGCCCAGAAGTTCCTTGTTCATCCATGCAGGCCTCCTGGCATTGCTCCTGAGCCCGGAGGAGGTGATCCTTGACTATCAACCAGCTTTCAATATTGGCAGGTATTACGGAACACAAAGTCTAATGCTCCCTCCTGGTTTATAGCAGCAAATGACAGTCGTCATTTTTAATACTTGTTTGAGAAGGTGATGTACAAGCACACAAGGTTGACAGAGTAAGGAATAAAGGCTGAGGTGGCAGCTCCCAGAGATATACTGCATGAGTACAGTGCTGATAAAGAAAAAAAATGGCTGAATGTGGTCTGAGTATGCCACAGTTACTAATCCAAAAAAAGTTCCTGTTGCACGTGCAGGTTTAAGATAATGCTTCTCATCTGCACTCCAAGGTCTTGTATTTTTTTTTCTTTTTGAAGAGTTTCTACCAACAAACTGGTTCCTGACTAGCATTACCACATCAGTGTGTCATCATGTCCCTGCTGCGGGTCTGCTACAGAAACTGAGAGGTAGTATAGCCAGCTGTGTCGCAATGGAATTTCTGTCCGTTCTGTTTTGCAAGAAGCTACTCAGAAGAGGCTTGAGTGGAACTAAATGAATGATGCTTCACAGTGTCTTCCTGTGCACCCTGAAACTGGTCACATGTCCTTTGTTATCTATAGAGTGAACAACATTCATGAAAGATAACAGGCTTAAAGCATTAGATAACATCATTTATTATTTCCAGGAATATTGACTGTGCGTTTTGGAAATCACTTCAGTTCCACTGTAAATGAGACAAGGGCTGCTATATATGTCACTTGGGTTTCAAAATGCCATCTGGCTTTTTAGAATAAGGGGACTGGACTAGGAAAACAACCCTCCAATTATTAAAAAAAAAAAAAAGGCAAAATAAAAAAATCTAGTTTTGTATGTGACCCAATCTTTATTTTTAGTGAAGCACTATTAAATGAATTATATATAAAATAACTATACAGCCATAGTTGCTAATAATGAGAGAAGAAATGCCAGCTATAAATGCTTGTCTTTTAATTCTTATTAATTATTATACTTCATTTCTAATAGTCTTGTTCTTAGAAGCCTTAGTTGTGGAGCCAGGATCCTCTTATACCAGCTGTTGTACAAAACGAATAAGCAGGTCTCAGTTGTAACGGGTGCCTATATGTCTGTATATAACGACACGAGTCGACAGATGGACACCGACAGCTAGACAAGAGTACCAGAAGGCTGTCAGACAATACTGGTGTATGACTGGCAGTGGGTGATATCCAGGGTTTTTTCTTAGGTGCTATAGTAAAGGACGTTTGTGGGAAGGATTTGAGGTTGGTTGATGAATTGGCTTTGTGAATGTTAACTCCTCTTTCTACACAGCACAAATGCTGAAGGTTTCCGAGTGGCTTTTGCTGATCAGTTGTTTGCAGGCTTTCAGATGATACATGTAATTTAGTCTAATGCATAAATTGTGATTGTGAATTATTGTAATTGTGTTTGTAAGAGACTGTACATCAGGTCTATAATATGAGAGGATGGCATTTAACAGATGCCACTAGATAACACTGGATCAGGGTGTAACTATGACAACCTCGCAGGTACAGCTGCACTTTCAGAGCAGATATTCTCGACTGCATTTTTTCAATAATGGATAAATTAAATGTGAGACATCGAGTTCCCTTTTTTTTTCTAATTTTGATTAGTTGTATCATGCAAAAAAATTACAGTGGAATTTAATGTGGAAGTTTAAAAACATGCCTAACTTCTGCTTTTGTAACTGCTTCCAGTGTTTTGTACCATCCATGCTAGTGATGTCCTGACGTACGTTGGAGTCTGTAGGTACTGACACAACACAAAACAGTAGAAACAGGGTCTTATGGCATTTTCTTGTCATTTCCAATTCAAAATTAATATAAGTAGTAATGTCTTGTTTAAAAAAACAATTTGCTTGTGTTGCCTTTTTTCTCTGATTTTCTCCCCTTCTGGAGAAATGGAGAATGTTTTTATGGCTTAAAGGGACAAAAGGCAAACAGGATCTCCTTTCTGGGAGAGTGTTTCCTGGAAACAGTAATCCTTTTTACTTTGTGTATAACCACCCTCTTGAATGTCATGGCAATTCAGATCATAGAATATTTTAAAAATAAAGAATGAATCAAATACAGAAGGTGAAAATTAGTACCTAATAAATTCTGTGGGATTTTAGACTAACTAGTCTGTAATAAACTTACAGGGTTTTAGCTCTGCTGAAACCTATTGAATTTTTCCACTCGTGTATCAAATCTTTCTTCTGCTCACTTACACATAAATGTGTATGATTTGTCCCTGGCCATGGCAGGGGGTTGGAACTCTTTAAGGTCCCTTCCAACCCAACCTATTCTGTGATTTTACCTTTAAAGCCTACCAGTTGAAAAAAAAACCTGAGTGGAAGGCTCAAGACAAATCTTGCACGTTGCATTAAAGACGTAACAGAGGTATGCCAGGTCACAGAAGAAGGAATTGCAGCTGGAGCCTGGGGTTAATACACAAGGTTGTGGTAGTCAGGGAAACAGCAGGCACAAATGCTGCTGAGAAAACAAAAAACGAAATAAGTCCCTTCTGTGAATTTTCCGTCAGCAACCTCCAAGGGTCAAAGCATTCTGTTTGTGTATGATCTGTAATCTTACAGATAATGCCACGGTTTGTTGACCAGTTTCTAATTGATAGTTCTCCTTTGTTTCTCTAGATCCACCGGAAAGGAGTTTGCGCTGAAGATCATAGACAAGGCTAAATGCTGCGGAAAGGTAGCGTACAACAATTTACATGCCTAAGAAAAACAGCAGAAACAGCCCTAGCAGCTGCTTGTTAGTCATAAGTGTGGGTGTGTTTGGGTTTTCTGACTATTTCAGAATAGCTGTTTAACAGGGTGATAATTTATCCAAGAAGCAAATAATAACAGCCATAGACTGCTAGTCTGCTAGACAACACAGGAAAAACCAAACAAATTGTCATTTATTTTATTTGACTAACAAAGAAAATGCTAATGTGGCCAAAATGATATCAGAAGAGAAATGGACAAAGATTTTGTTCTGTAAAATACAGGAGAGGAAATTTGCAGCTATGTGTGTCTTCACATATAAGTTCCTGTCCCTCCCTGCCTCTTATTTATATCTTTTTATGGCTGTTTAAACTCCTTTTATTTGCAGAACATGGATTTGGAAAGAAATTTTCATACCTCTTTCTATTTATGTAGTTTCACCATCCTATATAACAAAGATCTCTTAAAAGAAGAGTTCCTTAAACTTTGTTTTTAATTCAAGCTCAAAAATAAAGTCCTAAATTGTCTCTCCAGCAGAACAGCACGTTAACCTAATCGAAGCAAATACCCGAGAGTGCCACAGACCTCACTTCACCTTCCTCCCAAGTACAGAGATTTTAAAAAGGGAAGAAAAAGCCCCCAATCTACAGCCGAGGATGTAAAATAAGTGTGGGAATAGATAGCAACAAGTAAAATACTTCTATTGTCACTGCTTTGTAATACCTTAAAAAGAAGGTGTTCTTAAGGAATGTATGAATCAAATGTCTCATAATTTAGTGTTAGCTCAAAGAACACTGAGGGCACAGTATTAATTAGCAATCAAATTCTGGATTAAAGGCTCTTCGAGAGTAGGAAACATGCCGTTCTCTCAAGGATGACTGAAAAGATGGAGTTTTCCGATGCAGAGTCCCTATTTTTTGATTAAAATTTTCATACTGAAATGATTCTGCAGATAACTTTGCAATCGAAGGTACCCTGTTTGTCCGCTGCCTAGAGTAACTGCTCTGAAGGGTAATTCAGAGCTCCAAATGCTGAATGTCACCTTGTAGGAAGGTGTAGTGAGTCTGAATGACATTCCTCGGGTGGTGAGGAGCTGTATCGTACCGTACACTAATGCATCGCCTGCTGTGCTGGCCTGCTTTTAGTCAGCAGAGATCCTCAGACAGAAATGTTTTATATATGCAGATTTTAAATTGTATATTAGGTGCTAGGAGATGAGTGTTCCCGCTCCCCATCACTTTATCTCATATTCTCTAGGTTTACTTTAGGGAAAATATAGAAAGGAATCTTAAAAATCTATTAGCACAAGAAAAACTGTGCTTTTGGAGATTAAAACATTGCCATTTCTTCAGCTGTGGGAAGGGTGACCCGTGTGTTTCACTGCATGAGAAAACTTTGGGGTGATGTTTTTTTATTACTTGCCTGAGTCAGCTGCATATTTATCATAAATTGGAGTGGTCCCGAGATAGACAATCCATTTTATACAGCAGAGTTTAGATGTATTTTCTACTTACTGTTCTCACTGCTTGAAAACAAAGAATTTTTTTAAAAAAACAGCCCCACGGATGCCTACTTGTCTTTTGCAAGGACCTGTGTCTGTACAGCTACGGACAGATGCATGTGCGTGTACGAGCAGGGGACTGTTGGCAGGAAGACGTTTATACCTGTTAGGGCAGTGGCAGAACTGTCCAGGAAGAATTCCAGCAAAGGAAGTAATTCATTTTTGCTCCAGCTTAGTCCTTCCTTCCTCACTCCCTTTCACGTGCCAACAGAAGTCCTGCCTTAGAAACCCCTATCTGGACCAAAAATGCAAGATGTGGGTATTGCTTACTGCTCTCTAGCAGTTTATCTAATCCCACTGACTAATGTATTTTCCACAAGCAGCTGAAGTGTTAATTATACAATAAGTTATCTGTAAATAAATCATATTAATGTTGACTGAAATCTGTATTGCACTATCCAGGAGAATGTAGCAACAAGTTTGACAATTATTTTTTTTTTTACAAGACAAAATATAGCAAAACCAGCGGGGTAGTTGAATATAACTAACACCATACTAGTCAGCATTTTGAGGACAGATATTAAAATAGTAGTTCAACAACATTTTGGAGCATTTTTAATAATAAATATTACTATTAATTATTTTAAATAAAAATTACTTATGGCTGAGCTTTATTTGAAGCAATTAACAATTGAGTCAGATGAAACAAAGAAAGCCCAAGTAAAGCTATTGTGCCTTTGTCGTAATTAAGGGATGCAATAAATTTAATACATTATCTGTTCTTTAGGTAGAAGAAGCTGTAATACAGTTGTAGCTGTTGCTTGGACTCAATGCTAGTTTTGAATTTTCAGGTTTCCATCCATCCGGCTTAGTATGCTGTGGCTGTTCACCTTTGTCTGTTGAAGAGATTCAGCATTGTGTTTAACAAAATTGCTTCATGTTTTGTTTTGTTTTTTTTTTCCCCTCTCCAGAGCACGTTTGCTTGGAGCAGACATATATTTGTTCAGAATTACAATTGATGCTCTCTGTCAAACTGCATTGCAAAGGTGTGACTGTATAACCCGTATATGCCGCACCGCGCTCTCACGCAATGAGGTGCACACACAGCACGGGGTTTCTGAGTTCCACAGCCCCAGAAAGCTTTGGCACAAACACAGTGCATCCGTAAATAACCCTGGACATAGAAGGTGGAGCACGGCAAGACCATCAGTCACTGCGTACGCACCGTGGATCACATCTCCTGGTGCTCTGCTCACAAATGCATGACGTGCATGCTGCTAATCAGGGCATTAAACGTCAATAAGGTCCAGGTTCAATGAGATGATTTGTTAGTCACCATAAAACTAGGGTTTTGTGCAGGCATTGTTTCTTACTTTGCAGTGAACCTAAATAGAGTATCTGTATTCTGATACTTACAAAGGAAAATGCAAATCATTCTTCCCACGAAAGGGGCATGGGTTTTTCTTCACTCTCCGGTGTTAAGCAAGTGCTAAGATGTTCTAGAAAAACAAAACATTCAGAAACTAATTTGCTCTTGAAACCCATTCCTTCCTCAGAATTCTAGGGAAGGGGAAATTAAACTCAGTCTGTGTGCTGTTAAGCTCTTGGAGCCACAGTGACTGAACGGAGCAGATTGTGGATCTGAACATACATATAAATGAACTGAAATCCAGAACCAAAGCAGTTAGTATATTTTTCCTGTATGTAATCCACAACTTTTTTTAAAAGTGCTTGAAAATAAATCCTAGGTAATCTGTCCTTGAGTAACCTGCACTAAATGAGAGGTGAAGGCTGGAGAGGATCAAGAACACGTTAGCGATTGATGGGGGATGGCAGCTGACAGTGACCTGAGGTCCAAACTTAATTTCACCTCCTAAAACCCACACAGGAATATAATCTACACTTCCTGAATTGCTCTCATCTTCTAGGGTAGTTTCTTGGAAATATCCCATTGGCTACATGTGTGATAGATGGTATTTCAGATTAAATTCGGTCAGCAATGAAGTACAGTTGGGCTAAAATGCAGGTTAAAATTCAGCATCTAACAATAACCCCCTTAAACGGTGATCAGTGGTCAGCTAATCAAAGGAAAAGTGAATTGGCAATTTTGCGTCTATTCAGATGAACTTGCCTCCACCTTTCTGCACAGGAACACCTGATTGAAAATGAAGTGTCTATTCTGCGTCAAGTGAAACATCCGAATATCATTATGCTGATAGAGGAGATGGACACCCCGGCAGAACTCTATCTGGTGATGGAGCTGGTGAAGGTAAGACTGAGGAGGCTTTTTTTAATTCTCTGTGTGAAGTCTGAGAAGTATCTAGGAACATTTAAGATCCTGAGAGACATAATCAGATAAGATTTCGGTGGCAGCCTGCATTTTATTCATGCAACTAGTCCTGTCAATCAGGTATATTAATGGAATTGATGTCTCTTCAGTTGTAACTGGACTATTTACACAGATTTGAGGTAAGTTCACAAAGTATGTGCAGTCTAGAGAAGCAGAGAGTGGTTTACAATATGTAGGGTTAATAGTGATACGCATTTACCAACAGAACAGCTGCACAGATGTCACTAAACTCCATATTTAAGGATTTGCTTTAAGGAAACAAACTCTCTTTAATGAATTTATCTTAGTAGACAGTAGATACAATTAATAGTTTAAACTCAAGTGATGATATTCCAGCAAAATTTGAAACACAAAAAAAACTCAGCTGTTTTGTTTATAGCAAACATTCCCTCACCTTATTTCCAATTCACAAAAAAAATAGGTGCTGCTTTCAACAACATACAGAGAAAACAAAAATCTTCATTTTGTTGTCACCTTGTGAACCAAATACAAAATGCATTGCAAAGTTGCATCACGTTGTAGACACGTAGTCTCTCGTCTGTGTTCTGTACATACACAGCGACACGTGCATGTCAGAAACAAATAACGTATGTCATCACTTTTTATTTCTGTCTGAAACACTGTTAGATTCAAGAGTCCCCTCTGGAATGGTTGCCAGCCTGGGAAACCTCTAAAGAAAGTCTGTAGTTGTTGAAGTCATAATTTCTCTTCCTTTCTAGAAGTTATTTTTTTATATAGTGGAGGCTTTTTTGGTTTTAAGACAGTATGGGATTTTTTGGTTTTTTTCATATTTTTCCTGACTTGCTGCTTCTCTTCCCTGTGCACTGAAATGCCTGGAATGCCACCCGCAGCTCAGACAGAGCCCTCCTACAGCTGTATCCAGGGTAACCATCACAGAGACACCCACGCAAAATTTGTTGCAATGACTGGAAATGCTGTATCAGTAACTAGCTTACATGTTGTTATGTATTCCAAGAGGACCTGTAGGTTCTGCGCTTTGGCATATCATCCTTACATTTGTCCTGTTCAGCTATCCGATATTTCTGCAATACCTCCAGAAACTCCAATTTGCAGTTCATTGCAATTGCTATTTGTTACGTTAGGCTTTTTGTTATTGCACTAACTGAATATTACCTTGGGCTCTACTCAAAATCAGGGCTGGTTTTTGCTGTGTAAAGGTACTGGATCGATAAGAAGCAGCAAAGGGAAACTGTATGCCTGTACCTGTATGTAATGTAAATGAGTGATCAAAGGTAGGAAGATCAATAAAATGAAATCAAGGCAGAGAAGAGCTGTGATTTGCCCAAACTCACACCAGAAGCGTGGAGTACAGTTGAGAATTTAATGCAGATGACCCAAGTCCCAGTATAGTATCTTGGTGACAAAATCATCTTTCTGCAAAATAGTTTTTCTACTCTTCAACAGGCATCTGAGCATGCCTTTTGCAAAGGAAGATTTTACATGGCTTTTTAATGAAATATCATAATTTTAATTATTTTTCTAGTAATGATGTGTTATCTTTCCATTCCTTTAGGGAGGAGATCTATTTGATGCGATCACTTCTTCTACAAAATACACAGAGCGAGATGGGAGCGCCATGGTCTACAATCTAGCCAGCGCACTCAAATACCTTCATGGTCTCAACATCGTGCACAGAGACATCAAGCCAGAAAATCTCCTGGTATATCCCATTTATTCTCCAATATTTTTTCTCACTTTGTTCTCATTAATGCAAATGCTTGTCTATAAATGTCAAGGAGCTGAGCGCAGAATAGGAATATTAATTTAGAACAAGTATGTCTGCAATAAGTCCTCTGCCATGAGATAGCAATCACCATAACCCAAATGAGCTGCACTCAAACCTGTCCTTAGACCTATCTTTATTTACATTTTGATTGGCTGCCATTTGGATAAGCAGCAGTATTGTCTCACAAAACCATGAATTTTAAAGCTCTGTCAATGAATTATTTATTATAGTTTGCAAGTGGGAGAAAAGGTGGGCTGAGTGCCATTTCTTTGAATGATCATATGGTTATCTCAAGCAATTATTTTTCTTCTTTTGCTTTCACTGTCATAGTAGGAACATCTTTCTGATGCCTTACCAGCATTCTAGCCATGAATTACATCTGCACATACATTTATTTTGTCTTAGGGGACTGACTACTTTTTTTTTTTTTTTTTTCAGCAGAGACATAAAATAACTGTGTTGGCAAGAATTACCATGAAGTCTGCTTTGGGAACTCCTTAGACTAGAGTGCACAGAATGGGAACAGGGTGCTAGCTTGTTTACACTTAAAAATTACATCCAGGTATCAGGTATTACATGCCATGCACTGAACAACCGGGGTCGTAATCTCCCCAATACTCGGTAGGGATTTCTTCTGGGGTGTTTGTCAATCCTGTTTAATGAGGTTGCATCTGGAGTAGGAGTCATGGCTGATCCCAGAACAGATTTTGCACTATTACAAGGACAGGGCTAGAAGTTGAAAATATTTTCCAATTAATAGTCAATTCTTTCCCAAACAATTCCACAGAGAGTGTTTAGCAATTTAAATAAGTTCTGAAATAAATTAGATTATTTAGCAACAGGAAGGGGGGCAGGATTTCTGCAAAATGTAGTCACAGCAACATGGCACTTAAGAGAAAGAAAATGAAGGTGGAAGTCTCACTTATTATCAGCGCATCTTCAAATATAGCCAATCCAAAGAAATCTTAAACTCTCGTTAGTGATTGAATCAGTTATAAATAGGCACAAATGTCCCTTCTGCCCAGAAAACCGAAAGAGATTTCTGAACAGATGTAAATCTTATTCCCTGGGATTGACAGTGGCAGAATAACAGTGTTCAGATAACACAGTGGCACTGAATGTAAATGCAAATAATTCCCATCAATTACTACCTGTAATTGTAAGTAGTTAGTTCTTCTGCACAGGATCATCCAGCTGACTGAATTACACTCTCTTTACTAGTCGTGCATTCAAAAATACAAACTTTAAGAGTAATAGCATGTTGTATGAAGGTGTTACATCAAGCAGAACAAGTGTTTTCATTAATGATATGAGTTACACAGGGTGTACACAGGTGCTGCCTCCTTAGCGGTATTCCGTTGTTTGAGGAAACCAAATAAATTCAGCCATTCTGCAGTCCTGCATTCTAGAAACTAGATCCTGTTGCAGTCGTTCACGTAGACATTTTACTTTAAGAACAAAACCAAGATTAATTTATTTGGGATGTTTGCTGTTGGTCTGGTTTGATTTACTATGACTGTCTCTTTCTATTACAATTGAGTTTCTTTCATCAAAAAATGACTTAGAAAAAGTTGTGCTAGATTGTTTATGGAGCTTTTGAGCTTTTTTTTGGGTCTGCACAGAAACCTAAACACTTCTCAGTCAGCTTTCTGAGTCCTGTACTGAACTTTCCCAGACTAAGAGGGAAGACACTTGCCTATGAAATACCGAGTTCACTAACAGACCAGATTTATGCTAAGTTAGTGAGGGACGTTAGATCTGATGGCAGCTGCCACTCCCATTTTAAACTCTAGGTCCAAATCAGTTGGAAGTATAGTATTATATTTTTCTTAATATATTTAAAACTTAGCATTCTAGGATTCTAGGATCATGATCTGGCGTACATGGCTGGCAGACAGCTCCATCGAACACCAGCTCCAGCTGCGCTGGGGCAATCAACAGCCAGAACATTTTTCTCTTCTTTCCCTCCAGGGCTGTGGAAGTTACCTCTTTTTCCTACCTTCTGTGTAATGATTATTATTTTCCAAACAAATCAAAGTATTTTATAAGCATGAGGATGCTCTCCTCCCCATTCTGTTTTGTTTCTTTTCCTGGTTCTAGGTATGTGAATATCCCGATGGAACCAAGTCTTTGAAGCTGGGAGACTTTGGGCTGGCGACTGTGGTTGAAGGACCTTTATATACTGTCTGTGGTACACCCACGTACGTGGCTCCAGAAATCATTGCAGAGACAGGGTGAGGATGGCTAAGATGTGTATCTTCTAACCAGTCATTTTTGCAGTGGAGTTTGTTGGTTTGTGTTGCTTACCTCACCATTCAGAGCCCAGCGTACCAGCCGTGGCACCTGCCGAGAGAAAAACCGACCAGCAAAACACTGCGTTCATGCAAGAAACAGTAACTGGAAGAGATTCCAGAGATCCTCTAGTCCAAACCTGTGCTCAGAGCAGGTCGAATTAGAGCGTGGATTCGTGACCTTGCTCTTTGGTAACTGTTGGTTTAATTAAACAAGCCCATTTTTCCGCATTTAACAGAGGTTGCATAAATACAAAATAATGTTATAAATGATATAATTTCACAAGTCGTCTTTCCTTTCAGAATTATTAGACCTCTATTCCATCCTGGCTGACTCTTGCCTTTGCTGTAACCATTCTGAATTTGGTCTTCCTAATGGAGGGGCGTTTGGTTTATTATTCCAAGCATTGTTCAGTGCATTTGTCACACCGGGAAATATTTCAGACTGCAGTGAGCTCAGTGAACTTCATATTTTCTGACAAACTGAATCTACTGTATAGAAAAAAAAAAAAAAAGAAAAAGGACCTCTTTTTGACCTCTGGTGTTTTAATTTCTGTGCTTTGAAAGAAAGGTGCAGTTCTTGTTCCCTGTGGTACCCACTCGCTTAAGAGACTGGAGAATTGGTATCTGTCTTGTTGCTTAGCAACACATGATAATGTTAGAGATAGTTACTCCAGTCTGACTGAGAAAGCACATCCTTGTCTTTTAGCATTAGTGATTCTGGGCTGGGAAACCTTGATACTGAACTGAATCTGAGTATGAGAGCCTTGAGGTTTATGGAAAAAAACCAAACCAAAACAACAAACCTATACAAAACATGAAAAATGATGTTATCACAGTTTCCTAAAGAATACAAAGGGCGTTAAGTAAAATGATGCTTGGGTTCTAAATACATTTCCATGTCATCAGCAAGTAACTTAGATTCTCAGTATCTATGCTTGTAAGTCTAATCAATTGTTTGACTGGAATTGCCTTTTTTTTTGTTTTAATCCAGCACAAGTAACACAGTCTTGTTTTCTCAGGTATGGCTTAAAGGTGGATATTTGGGCTGCAGGTGTGATCACATACATACTGCTGTGTGGATTTCCACCTTTTCGCAGGTAAGCATCTCTATGTCTAAAGAAAAAAAAACAGTAAAGAACCAAGTTCGTTCTGAGCAGTCTTACCTATCTCCCGGAATAAAGCATCCTCGGAAAAAAAATATTAGATTGACACATTTCCTTTACTGTTTTTTTCCTTTTAAAAATTGTTTTCACTTGTTCCTCTGGGATCAAGTTTATTTACTTATTTTTCTAGGGGAGCACCTGGTTTTCTGTTGCATGTAGGGATAGGGTGGTGTGAGGGGATATTTTCTTGTCCTTTTGTCTGCCAAGTGCATCCCGGTTCGATGGACGAGTACGCTTTGCCCTCTAGTGTTCTGGCTGGACACAGCAGTTACTGGTTTGTGGTGGTGAAGGTGCTGAAGGCTAAGGGTAAACTGAGGCGAGGGGAAGAATTTGCTGATGTTGCATTTTTAACATTAATCTTTCTTTGATAATTGTCCTGTGATGGAGGGGGTTTGCACACATGATTCTTGCTCCTCAATGTCACAGTATGTATGAGTTCTACTAAAAATCAAACAGATATGCTTTGTGCCTCTGCCTTTTTATTTTTTGCCAGGAAATGAGAAGGAATTGGCACATTTTAATAGGGAATTGTCCTCTTTTAACTTGTAAGTTATTAATGCACAGTCTCTTTATCCACTTTTACAGCAAAACTCTTAGATTTTTAACTACAAATCACCAGCCTGAATATTTTGCAAAGAATACAATATAAACAATTGTCAATGGAAAAAAAATATCATTTGGCTTAGGTATTTGGTTTTTGCATGTGGTTAGTTCATGTTTAAAACTGAAAACATAAACAAACTCAAATTCCTTTGAATAGAGTTTGGAGGTTGGAGGCTGTAGAATGTCCATCCTGTGCTGTTAGAATCAGGCCTTAAGCAAGGTTAATAAATATTTATTGCAAAACCAACCCAAGAGGTAAATTGTTTATTCCAGAAATGGGTTGGGTGGATGTTCACCGTGGCCAGGGCCAACACACAGAGGTTAAAAATCAAAAAAACCCAGTGCCACTGATTCCTGAATAGTCATGATACCATGTTTCTGATACAAAAGCACTCATCCTTTCACTGGGAGTAGCTTGCCAATACCTGGTAAACTAAAAGTATTGTAGTTTCCATGTCTCCTCTTTGGATTTTGAAAATTCTGCAGTTGTGCTAGTTTATCAGAATAGTTAACATATCTTCCCCCATCATATGCTTTCTGTGGCAAGTTCTTTAGACCTAGCTTGGCAAGTGAGTTATTTCTTAACCACCTTCCCTGTCCTGTATGTTAGCTGTGCAGTCCCTATTCCAGTGGAACTTCCTTCACCTCAAAATATATTTTTCATCTCAATATATTATTTTTTTGTTTTCATCGCTCCTGACAGCGTAACTATGGCAGACCCCTCATGCCACCATGTAAGCTTGCAAATCACGTGTTTACAGTAGTTGTTATTTCTGTTCCATCCCCAAACCAAGTTGTTAAAGACTCGTGTGACAAACTGACTGCTTGCTTCTGATCTTTTTCTGTTCTACAGTGAAAACAACCTTCAGGAAGACCTCTTTGATCAGATACTTGTTGGGAAGCTGGAATTTCCTTCTCCCTATTGGGATAACATCACTGATTCAGCAAAGGTACTGATATATTTTCTAATCTGAAATAGCATTTCTGACACGCCACTGAACAGACTCAGCTCTGTTGGAGAGGCAGAATAGAAGATGCAGAACCCACTGTTCCAGCTGCTCTGCCTTTTTAGTTAGTTAGCTAGCTTACCAGCGCCTGATGAAAGCTTAGGTTTTGCAGGCCATGATGTTATTGTCTGAGTAAGTGCAGCAGAATTCCAGCTGTGTCCAGTGAGCATCACGTGCTACTCAGTTTACTTACTGATGGACTATTATAGCAGGTTCAGCACTTCAGCTGTATAATGTCTCTCTCTGAATTCTCCCTCCTGTCACTCTTAAAAAAGTATTGGTACATGGACTGAACGCAATTTGCATCATTTGTTCCTATGTTACTGGAGCCAGTTAGTAGAACATTTCAAGAGGTGCAGACAGCTTGATTGCCATTGCTAGTAGTTCTTATGTTATCATTGCCATTTGTGTTTAAAATTATTGACTCTGTAGGATAAAGGTTCCAAATTTTAAGCCCCACTTCTCGAGTTAATTCAGTAACATGCTCTGAATTATATCTGCCGACTCTTATTAGCAAGTGGAGATTATTTGTTACCCAGCCAATAAGTTGCATTTTTTTCCATTTACATTTTATCCATTTGCCAACATTTCCTAAGCTCCAGGCACCTTACACTCTTCCAGAATTGCAGTCTGAACAAACAAGGCCCCCAGTCATGGTGCTAAAGTTGACCCCTTTCATTTCAGACTTACACAGACTAAATAACTTGGCTGGTTGGGAAACTTCTCAGTTACATATGGTATTATCTGCTTGAAGAAGCCATCTCCCGAAACGGAAGTGATTTAACACTTTTCTTGAAACACCCTTGATGAGAGTACAAAGGCTGACAGTTTGGAAGCGATAAAAGAGTCTTTTAGGGGGAATTTGGCTCCAAGTACATTAATTTCTTCATCTGGGGGGAGGGGGTCATATGGGTTTTTAGCTTTTTTTTCTCTTTTTTAATTTTATTTTCCTGTCTGCTTTGTCTCATGACCTCATTAGGTTTATTGTATCTCTAGGCAGCACAGTCACACCATTAACAGAAGGCCCATGGAAGTATTTGTTAAAGCTAAAGACATCTGCTCTAGTGCTTCTTAAATATGATGAAAGCCAAAATACCAAATCTTTTGGGATTAACCGTAGAATTAAACATTTTTCTCTGTCAATCTGCTTTTTCCTGTACCAGGTGATTCTTAGCTGGTGAAATGAGTTAAATGCCTTTTATTCTTCTGGAGCAATGCAGAAGAGATCATAGTTTTCAAATACTTCCATCAGTTTCTTGAATTTCAGATGCAGTTTCTTCCCTGTGATTTGTGCTCTTTACGTAACATGCATACAATAAGGAAGCTGGTATGAAATACACTGTCCAGCATACAGTAGAAGGGCAAACTTTTTGTTCCACTGAAGTCACACTGGTAGCACTGGTCCTGGTATCAGTGTATTTTTTTTTTTTTGAGCCGGGTAGCAAGAAAATTGCACTGAGAAGAACTTGGTGCAAAAATATTTTCCGTTGTAATGTCTTTCCCCACTCTCATCAAAATCTTATTTTTTTTTTTCAATATATTTATAAAGGAGTTAATTAGCCTGATGTTACACGTGAATGCCGAAGCCCGATACACAGCAGCACAGATTCTAAGCCATCCCTGGGTGTCAGTGAGTAAATGACCTTTTACTTGTCTCTAATGTGGTATTAAATCTGTACAGCTAACCAGTAAGGTGTAGTTCTCAGAAGCAGCAAGACACTTCTGCTGTGCCCATTCCTGTTGGTTGAACCACGGCTCCCCATTTCAGCTCTGACAGCACCATTGGCTTCTGGGCTCTGAAAGAAGAGCGTGAAGGGCACCACGTGCTGACTGAGATGAGCAGGTGCTGGGGGTTGCTGTAACACATCTTTTTTTGTTAGTTCCCATGGCATCTAGAAAACAGTCATCTCAAAAATGTGTCTGTGAAGGACTGGTGTGCATGTTGGATCTGCCTTCCTGCAGTGCTACTTACTTAAGAGTACAATCACTTGGTTTTTGAAGTGCTTCAAGCTTACTAAGAGAAATAAAATTAGCAAAGAAAATACATAATTTAACACAGGCACGAAGCTGATAGCTGCCAGCTCCTTCATCTTTTTGGACAGCAGCAATGGACAGCACCAAAGTGCTTTGCTTAGTGATTTAAAATCAGGTCAGGAGTAATAAATACTAGGTTTACATGTACATATTCAATGCTTACTTCCACACACTTGTGAAAGAGGGACTGAATATGATCTATGGAGTTCCCTTGAACAAGAGAAGAGCAGATGACTATAATGAGCATGTCTATGCATAACAACTCCTCTAAAACATATTTACAGTACTGTGTAATGTTTCCACACTTAGGATGTGATGGACCATTTAAAATGCTGACTTAAAAGAGAGCCAAATGACAAATATGCTTTGGATTTTTAACATTATTTCCAGCATGTTATTTTTAACATGCTTGAATCAAACTAGTGGCTTGTAACTGTGGGACAAATCAATGGACTGAAAGTATTCAGAGTCACGTGGCATTTTAAGAAATAGAAATTCATACATAAAACAGTGTTGCCAAGTTCCCTTTGTCTGCAATTTGTCTTAACCCATTTGAATTCTGTCTCACGTGGCAGAGGGCATTCACTTTTGGGCTGCCTGTCTGAACACGTACTTCACATTAAGAAGCAAGCAGTACCTCAGGATAGCAGAAACGTCTCTTTTGCTCTGTCACGTTCAAGCGTACTTTTGGGTTTTTTCCTCACCTGAATATTGTGTTTATTCTTCTACAGGATGATGCTTCCCAGGAGAATAATATGCAAGCTGAAGTAACAGGTAAACTGAAGCAGCACTTTAATAACACCCTACCCAAGCAAAATAACACATCTGCTGGGGTTTCCGTCATCATGGTAAGAGAAATGAACATCCTTATTCATATTTTCCTAACAGTGCTCTATGAGCATGTGCAGTGCAAGAATAGCAAAAGCAAAGCTAGAATAGTCTCTAATTCTAGTCTGTATTTGTGTATAGTGTGGATTGTCTCCTCATCGCTTGAGAGCAGCCGAGTCTATCACAGTGTGCTAGCTGAGCTGTAAAAACAAGCTTTCCAACAGGGACATCTCAACACTAAGTAGCTGTATGTTGAAATGACAACAGTCATTAACAATTGGAAATCTTTTGTAATTAAAAACCTGCAATTTTTGGTCATATTGACCACCCAGTTGGTTAAGCAGGCTCTTCCCCTCTGCCCAACCAAGTATTACAGTGGGCATACCAGTGTTCAACACTATGCTTGTCAGCAAACCAGACTCCATTTCAGAATTTTTTTTTTGGTAGTATTGAATGTTTACCACATTAATTTTGTCCCAATCTAACCCTTGCTATGTTTTTTCTGTTCCCTAATGGGAAACTTTCCTCAAAGCATACAAAGGAACCCTGACACCTATAGCTGTACTTAAATAACCAGAAATGGAGTTCTATCGGTACTCAGAACTGCACTTGTCACTTTTGCACAGAATGTGCAACTGCTGTAGGGACTGAACTACCATTCTTATCTCATCCTGGTCCATTCTTGTCTCATGCAAGCACGGACACTGTGCACAAAGTGTATCTTCAGTTACTATAAGAAAAATAAAACCATCTGTGGCAGTAACAGTGATTTCCACCCCACTCTGTTAGCATTAATTAAATTGCTATTAAATCCAGCCCACTTATGTTAACAAAGATTTTAACTGTCTGAAATTATGTAAATTTAAATGATGTTTATGCAAACTTGTATCCTTTTGCAAACACATTTATGTGAATTAAATAGACCAAGGATTTAAGTGTAGGACAAGTGGTAACGTAAAGATAAAAATGAGGGAAGTCAGCAAATGGATTTCAGGTTCATGCTGTTGTCTACATTTCATTTGACAGTTTGACTTGACAGTTTGAGAGGGACTTCAGAGCTTCATTCTTTATACTGTTCAGACTATGGATAAGCCTGAAGCTGAAAACTGGTATAAAACGCACTATATGTAGTAAAAGCAATTTCAGTTCTAACTCTCAGCCCCTCTCCAACTTGCATGCCACTCAAGCCTGTCTCAGATCTCTGACACAGCCTAGCTTCTGGCTTCCTATCGGTGTGGGTTTTTCCTGATGCTGTTTAGCTACTGACATTCCTTCAGCCAGGAAAGCGCACCTTGGTAAAACTTTTATTTTCATTTTCCCTTTTCCTGCCTTGATTTCCTTTTAACAGGTCTGGAAGGATGTGAATATATAGTCATTTAGTTCTGAATGCAAATCCCAGTTATTGCTGAAGGGAAAATTAACTTCTTGTTCAGAACACAAATCTAACGAGGATTAAGCCCCCAGTTTGTTATTCTTGCCCTGGTTTTTCTAGAGCATTGAAATTCAGTTATCTTCTCGTGAAGAAGTTCTTCACCTGTCTAGCACTCATTGCTTACAACCATTCGGACTCAGACAAGCCCAGTATTGTAACTCTCGTGTATTGCAGTGCATTGCTCTGTCAGTCCACCTGCACATTTAATGGAATCCCTTTTAGCATCAGTTCATTGCAATCTTGTCATCTGGCCAGCGCAGATAAGCCATCGTGTGGCAGATAAGTAGAACTGCACATACCTGCTTCAGTGTTCTCACACCGGAGACGTTCTGCCCCTGAAAGCATGTTGCCATTAATTCATTACTGATTTTTTTTTTGTTCATTTAAAAATGTTTTGTAAATCTAAATTTGTTGCAATTGTGTTAGTTCTGCTTAAAGTAAGTCTAGTTTCTGTCCCTTGCTTCCTTCCTTTCTCCTCCCTTCCCAATGCCTGCATTGCTTTCCTCTGAGTAGGTCCAAGGCAATGGTACGTACTAACTGCGATGCATTGTTCTGCTGCACAAAAAAAAAAAAAAAAATACATGTTCTCCATTTGTCAAAGGAAGAAAGGAGAAATAACTCATCCAGAATTGGCTTTACAGCCACCCAAAAACAGTAAAGGAGGATCCTGGAAACACTTACAAAAGAGTTCTCTGTACTGAGGGATGCATATTTAAAATATTCTAAGCTAACACTGATACCACTAGCTTGTGTATATCTTAGAATACCAAAAACTATTAGAAAAAGAAAGGAATTCTATGAAGACAAAACCCAAACCACTGAAATCAGCATCAACCTTCAAACTGTGAAACAAGACCGATTATTTCCAAGACATCCAAGTCTTGGAAAGCAATGTGGTTTGTTACAGAAAATGTATTATTAAGTTCTCGCTAAGAATTGTGTAATGCCTTGTGTCTGCAAAAACACAAGGTACAGAAATTGGGAATAATAGCTGGTGTGAAGAGTTCCTGCCGAATCATAACCACTGATTTTATTTTTGCATGTCAGACTTGAAAGAGAATTTTAAAGTCACGCCATCATGGCAAACATAGAAGTGGAGGATAAGTTTTCCTGATGTTTCCCGAAGTCAGAACCATGAAATGCTACAATTCATTATATAAGATCCCTAATGTTATTTCTCCTTTTTTCTGGCTCTAATGCATGCACTCCATGTCTTGTAGATTGTTTTAACCCTGAAGTTCAGGCAGTTAACTGCTCTTTTCATATTTTTGCCTTGGGTTTTGTTTGTTTGTTTTTAGAAGACAGCTCTAGATAAAGAGAGTCAGATTTTCTGCAGCAAGCACAGTCAGGACTCTGGTAGAGCTGGAATGGAGAACACTTCTGCAATTACTCCTGCAGCTGACGATCCTCGTGTGGCTGGGTCCGAGACCTTCTTCCCTGCCGCTTCGGAGCCGCTCCGATCCCCCACGCTCCCTGCCTCAGCACCTTCCGAGTTTGCTGGGGATCGGCCCGGTGCGTAGGACTGCTGAAACCAAATCCAGCTGGAGCTCCCTGCGCTCTTGCCGCAATTTCTCTTCATTTCACACGGATGGTTTGTTTTCAGTTTGTGTGCCCCCTCTCGTGGCAAGCCCAAGGCTCCGTCGGGGGGAACTCATCTTGTGATAGCGGGCGAGTGGACGTGTGTTTTGAGTGCTCTTGGCCCTTGTCTTGGGAACAGCAGTAGGGGAAAGATTCTGGCAATGTTAGATGATGTATAAGTTATCTGTGTTAGTTTAATTTACTAAACAAGGGAAGAAAACTCATATTCACCTTCTATTGCGATGCCTCTATTTCTACTAAACTTGAAGAGGCAAATTTACAGGAAAAAATTTTTTTAGTGGACTAATTGTAAAATATCATGAGCAAATTGCAGATAGATGGAAGGATGGTTGTTTTTGCATCAAGTTTGTTATTGGACTTGCAGGGTAGTATTTAGAGAATATGAATTTACAGTGACTTGGGATGTAAACAGGAGCAGTGGACATTGATTCGTAATGCAGAGACTGGAGTGAAGGATGCCTTTTTTGTTCTAGCTATGTTCTGTCCTAACCACAAGTGTCCCATCCACACCTTTCTCTGGGGTCTGACTACCTATCAGATAAAATGACTTTGGAGCTGTGAAGGAACAGACCGCTGCATGGGACCTCAGCTGGGATGGATGGAGCAACTCCTAGTTGTAGGGTGAGCTGAGAGCAGCTACTCCAAGCAGCCAGCATCAGTAGCTGTAAGAGGTGTCAGTGCTCTCCCCCTCCTCCCCTGGTGCAGGCACTGGAAACAAGGACTGGGGAGCCGGGGATCCTTATCTGCAGTCACAGAGAGACCATTGTGCTTAGGTCAATAGAGTATGTATTCAGCTTATTGTTTTCCTTTGCTCATGCAGAAAAATCGGTCATAGATCATTTTATTTCCTAGCTATACTTTGTAATAGAATTGTAAAAGAAAGACCTGCAATAAACTTTCTTCAGTATTAAAAATGATAGTGTCATTCATTTGTGTCAGAGGTTGGTGATTTTGTCAGCCAAAAAAGTGCTTCTGTCAGGAGAGCTTGAAAAAGTAGGTACCAAAAGAAAAGTTGTAAAAATCCGCAGAGAGATTACGGTACCAGTGGAATGGACGCTGAGTCGTGTATAAGAGGTGGAACACGTGTACTTGACGTGCTGAAGCGGTGTCGTGGGTTAAAGTTAACTTAAAGTTAACTCTTAATTTTTTTTTTT